>NW_028163740.1:0-40017 GCF_964263955.1 Coregonus lavaretus
GAAGATCAACAGCTAGGGTTGAGAGTTAGGGTTGAGCCGGGGTGTGGCCATGAAGCTAGGGTTAGGGTTTGGGTTAGGGTTGAGCCGGGGTGTGGCCATGAAGCTAGGGTTAGGGTTAGGGTTTGGGTTGAGCCGGGGTGTGGCCATGAAGCTAGGGTTAGGGTTAGGGTTTGGGTTAGGGTTGAGCCGGGGTGTGGCCATGAAGCTAGGGTTAGGGTTAGGGTTTGGGTGAGGGTTGAGCCGGGGTGTGGCCATGAAGCTAGGGTTAGGGTTAGGGTTTGGGTTAGGGTTGAGCCGGGGCGTGGCCATGAAGCTAGGGTTAGGGTTAGGGTTTGGGTTAGGGTTGAGCCGGGGTGTGGCCATGAAGCTAGGGTTAGGGTTTGGGTTAGGGTTGAGCCGGGGTGTGGCCATGAAGCTAGGGTTAGGGTTAGGGTTTGGGTTAGGGTTGAGGCGGGCTGTGGCCATGAAGCTAGGGTTAGGGTTTGGGTTGAGCCGGGGTGTGGCCATGAAGCTAGGGTTAGGGTTTGGGTTTGGGTTGAGCCGGGGTGTGGCCATGAAGCTAGGGTTAGGGTTTGGGTTAGGGTTGAGCCGGGGTGTGGCCATGAAGCTAGGGTTAGGGTTTGGGTTGAGCCGGGTTGTGGCCATGAAGATGTGTGCAACAGTGGTCTCAACCTTTTTCTTATCGGTCTGGTTGTATATAACAACGTTTACAAACTACCTTGCTTAAAAAGACAGATGCAAAGACAAGGCGAATCTGGGAGCATGGTTTATTCAAGGCAAAGGACTCTCTCTCCAAACAACCTGCATGGCCCACAAATGTTTTTCCCACTGTTCAAACAAAGGTAGTGCTGTTTCATTCAAGCTTGACTCAGAGCAATAAAAAAACGCAATCAATCTGCATTAGAAACACACACAAGGAGGTTTGTGTGTGTTTCTGGCACTTCGTCAGGCTAGTTCAAACTGCCTCTGTCTTGGCCAGAGGAACTGGAGTTTTTTTATTATTATTTTTTAAACCTGACTGCGCAGGCGAGAGCCTGGGCTTTGAACAGAGGAGCAGGAGGACTACTTGTGACAGGAAGAAGCTTTCAGGCGAAGCAACGTTTGGCAATGGTAATCGCTGTTTACACAATGGGGCAATTACCTAGTAAATTGCAGAGAGAAGAGAGGGAAGAGAGAGAGAGAGGGTAGGCAGGCAGAGCCCTGCTGACAGACGTTGTGACAGGGAGTTTATTGTGTTGGTTCATGTCTTTGATGGAGCCGGCTCTGTGTTACAGTTTAATGGCCTCAGGTTTAGGTTTGTGCGTGGCTGGCTGGCTGCTCTTTAAAACACACACCTTACCCCTGGTACTCTCAAAGCAATTACTGTCAGTCAGTTCAGAAAACACAAACCCTTGTTATTTTTACTACAATTTGCCTCCAGATTCACATTCCTCATCACGGCCACTATAGCAACCTCATCATCAGAGAGCTGATGGAATATCTGTCTTCAAATCCACCCCGTAAATAAGTTTGTATACACAACACCAGAGTGCATTCTGCAGAAAGTCTTCCCACCTCTATGTTCAGGTCGTCAATGTAAAAGAGTAGGTGTTCTTATCTGGTTGAATACATTTAAGAGTGATGTGATGACTTTTGAGGTAGCATCATTGATATGAAGATTTGACATAACATTTACATTTCACATTTTAGTCATTTAGCAGACGCTCTTATCCAGAGCGACTTACAGGAGCAATTAGGGTTAAGTGCCTTGCTCAAGGGCACAACGACAGATTTTTCACCTAGTCGGCTCGGGGATTAGAACCAGCGACCTTTCGGTTACTGGCACAACGCTCTTACCCACTAAGCTACCTGCTGGTCCAAAGGGTTTCAAGCTATTGACCAAATGAGTGTCAATCATGGTGGGCAGCAAGAGTGGACTACCATCACAAACAGACATTCCAGGCAAGCTGGGCATATTTGGACTCATGCGTGTGGCACAAACTATTTTCCTTCCCGTTGGTCACCAAGCCACAGTAAAGCCTTTGTTTTGGGAAGCAGTGTGGGCTTTAATTTACATTTCCTCTGTGAGTTTCATTAATAAAACAGGGAATGATTCCCAGTTGGGCTGAACAGGCTCAGAGGGAGGGCTCTACAGACTCGCCCCAGGGCACAGCTGAGTACACAACGCTCTGGCTCGCCAATCACAGGCACAGACCCCCAGAAAGTCACAGACCCCCAGAAAGGCACAGACCCCCAGAAAGGCTTCAAAGGGGTGTCCTTTCCACCCCCCCCCCCCCCTGAGCCCTCAGTTGGGTGGGCAGATGCAGCTCCAGCTCCACTGATTCAGAATTATGAAAATCAGGCCGGCTGTGACTAGACTGGAGCAGTCAGCCAGTCAGCCAGTCTGCCAGTCAGACGGCGTGCTCGTCTGAACCAACACTCAGATCCAAAGTGACACCCCCTGATGAATAATACAATAGAGAGACACAAGTGTCCCCATTCTGTCTGCATCTGTCCCTCTCTCTGGGGTAGAAGTGTGTCATCCTCCTTCATTCAGAACAGGGTTTAGAGTTTAATGAAGCAGCAGACACATTAACAGGAGAGACTCAGGACTCAGCCGCACGTCGACTTTGTTAACGAACCTCGCATGGGTGTCTGACTCTCTGTGTGTGTGTGAATGTGTGTGTGTGTCTGACCGTGTGTGTGTGTGTGTGTGTGTGTGTGTGTGTGTGTGTGTGTGTGTGTGTGTGTGTGTGTGAGCTCCCGCGCAAAAAGGAAAAGAAAGACAGTTGTAATCTGATTGGTTGTCAGATGAAATAATCAGGAGCAGAGCGGATAATTAAAACAGAGGGAGGTGACTGAGGATGGGGAGGAGAGAGGAGAGGATGAGGAGAGGGAGGAAGAGAAGGAGGAGAGGTTTTTACTGTTCTGTATCTTAACCAAAACGCAGTGCTCTTTTATTCGCTATATGTGGCTAGGCAATCTTGGACTGTTTCCACCATAGATCCACAGAGACAACTCCACATACATTGTAATTTGTAATATTTGCAATTGGCAGGAAATCCAAGCACATACAGTATGAGATAGTGCCAAGTTTCCTTAACATAACAGTATTCTAAAGTGAAACAAAGGACATACAGTATAAAGTAAGAGGATGTGTGCATGCAAATCTGTCTGTCTGTGTTCCAATTACATAAACTCGGCTCCTTGCACAAGAGACCAGCTCCCTAAAAGACAGATGTACAACAGAGTGACTAGGTGTGGTCCAGACCGCCAAGACCCTCCAGACCCTACAGACCCTCCAGACCGCCAAGACCCTCCAGACCCTCCAGACCACCAAGACCCTCCAGACCGCCAAGACCCTCTAGACCCTCCAGACCCTCCAGACCCTCCAGACCGCCAAGACCCTCCAGACCCTACAGACCCTCCAGACCGCCAAGACCCTCCAGACCCTACAGACCCTCCAGACCCTACAGACCCTCCAGACCCTACAGACCCTCCAGACCCTACAGACCCTACAGACCCTACAGACCCTCCAGACCGCCAAGACCCTACAGACCCTCCAGACCACCAAGACCCTCCAGACCCTACAGACCCTCCAGACCGCCAAGACCCTCCAGACCCTACAGACCCTCCAGACCGCCAAGACCCTACAGACCCTCCAGACCCTCCAGACCCTCCAGACCCTCCAGACCGCCAAGACCCTACAGACCCTCCAGACCACCAAGACCCTCCAGACCCTACAGACCCTCCAGACCACCAAGACCCTCCAGACCCTCCAGACCCTCCAGACCCTCCAGACCGCCAAGACCCTCCAGACCCTCCAGACCCTCCAGACCCTCCAGACCACCAAGACCCTCCAGACCACCAAGACCCTCCAGACCCTCCAGACCCTCCAGACCCTCCAGACCGCCAAGACCCTCCAGACCCTCCAGACCGCCAAGATCCTCCAGACCCTCCAGACCGCCAAGACCCTCCAGACCGCCAAGACCCTCCAGACCCTCCAGACCCTCCAGACCCTCCAGACCGCCAAGACCCTACAGACCCTCCAGACCACCAAGACCCTCCAGACCCTCCAGACTGCCAAGACCCTCCAGACCCTCCAGACCGCCAAGACCCTCCAGACCCTCCAGACCCTCCAGACCACCAAGACCCTACAGACCCTCCAGACCACCAAGACCCCCCAGACCATCCAGACTGTCCAGCGAGTCTCTGTTGGCAGCGCTACTGTTTATATAATAGTAGGTTGGCAGGAGGCCATGATGCTGCTGGACTGGACTGCTGTGTTCCCTCTCTCTGAGTGTTCGGCTAGCAGCATGGGACTGCTGTGTTCCCTCTCTCTGAGTGTTCTGCTAGCAGCATGGGACTGCTGTGTTCCCTCTCTGAGTGTTCGGCTAGCAGCATGGGACTGCTGTGTTCCCTCTCTGAGTGTTCGGCTAGCAGCATGGGACTGTTGTGTTCCCTCTCTCTGAGTGTTCGGCTAGCAGCATGGGACTGTTGTGTTCCCTCTCTGAGTGTTCGGCTAGCAGCATGGGACTGCTGTGTTCCCTCTCTGAGTGTTCGGCTAGCAGCATGGGACTGCTGTGTTCCCTCTCTGAGTGTTCGGCTAGCAGCATGGGACTGTTGTGTTCCCTCTCTGAGTGTTCGGCTAGCAGCATGGGACTGCTGTGTTCCCTCTCTGAGTGTTTGGCTAGCAGCATGGGACTGTTGTGTTCCCTCTCTGAGTGTTCGGCTAGCAGCATGGGACTGCTGTGTTCCCTCTCTGAGTGTTCGGCTAGCAGCATGGGACTGCTGTGTTCCCTCTCTGAGTGTTCGGCTAGCAGCATGGGACTGTTGTGTTCCCTCTCTCTGAGTGTTCGGCTAGCAGCATGGGACTGCTGTGTTCCCTCTCTGAGTGTTTGGCTAGCAGCATGGGACTGTTGTGTTCCCTCTCTGAGTGTTCGGCTAGCAGCATGGGACTGCTGTGTTCCCTCTCTGAGTGTTCGGCTAGCAGCATGGGACTGCTGTGTTCCCTCTCTGAGTGTTCTGCTAGCAGCATGGGACTGCTGTGTTCCCTCTCTGAGTGTTCTGCTAGCAGCATGGGACTGCTGTGTTCCCTCTCTGAGTGTTCGGCTAGCAGCATGGGACTGCTGTGTTCCCTCTCAGAGTGTTGTAGAGTACACCCCCAGACACAATCACATACACATACTTTCTGTTTCGGACTGCCACTCTCAGAGCTGCTTCTGCCTGCCTCTCTGTATCTTTCCCTCCCTCCCTCCCTCCCTCCCTCCCTCCCTCCGCTGTTTTTATTGCAGCCAGAAGCCTGGAGGTTCTTTGGCTGCGGTTGGCGGGGCACAACAGCCATGACTGTGGGAGGTTGGCTGGCTGTGTCTGGGCGACTGCTCTGTTCCAGCTCCTAACTCAGTGAGTGGTTTGGTGTCTGAGGACCCCTGTGGTGCAGGGCTGCCTGCGTTCAGCTACTGCAAGATACCGTTACTCACGCCCCAGTTTGCCCATTTGGAGCCCTGTTTTGCAGTCTGTTTGGCTCTCTTGAAAGGCTTGCGCTCCAACTAAAAGATGAGCCAAGAGGCCTCTGGGACGGCGCAGCACATGCAGACAGTCACTGATTTCCCTGCTGACTGAAGCAAATACATACAAGAAAGAATACATAGAGAAATACTGGGACAAATGTATTATTCATTCAGAAAGAATTCCAGTACTTGACTTTAAAAAATGTCTTATATATACACATCCTTAGGGATAGGACAGAACAGAGCAGGACAGAGCAGAGCAGAGCAGGACAGGACAGGACAGAGCAGGACAGGACAGGACAGGACAGGACAGAGAAGGACAGGACAGGACAGGACAGGACAGAGCAGGACAGGACAGGACAGGACAGGACAGAGCAGAGCAGGACAGAGCAGGACAGGACAGGACAGGACAGAGCAGAGCAGGACAGGACAGAGTAGGACAGGACAGGACAGGACAGAGCAGGACAGGACAGAGCAGAGCAGAGCAGGACAGGACAGGACAGGACAGGACAGGACAGAGCAGAGCAGAGCAGAGCAGAGCAGGACAGGACAGAGCAGAGCAGAGCAGAGCAGAGCAGAGCAGGACAGAGCAGGACAGGACAGGACAGGACAGGACAGAGCAGGACAGGACAGGACAGGACAGAGCAGAGCAGGACAGAGCAGGACAGGACAGGACAGAGCAGGACAGGACAGGACAGGACAGGACAGAGCAGAGCAGAGCAGAGCAGGACAGGACAGGACAGGACAGGACAGGACAGAGCAGAGCAGAGCAGGACAGGACAGAGCAGAGTACAACAGAGCAGGACAGGCTCCTAAAGAGCTCTTCAAGTGCAGGGTCCTATAAAGAGGATTAAGGATATTTCTGCATTACTCCACTGTGCTAAACTACAGAGACTGCATCAGTACTCACAAAAACATACCACATAGACCAATGTTTGCAATGCACTCGTTTGACACAGCCAACTCAGGAGGATAGGATACAATCACCAAGCGTAACGTACCCTCCTGTGTTTCCCACTTACGCTCTCTCTATACCAGCACTAATTCGTCTTTGACGTCAAAGTTGTTTCAGATGATCCATTACAAACTTCTAAAATATATTTTGATGAATTTATTCATACTATTTCATCCTTCCGCAAGATATAGTCCCGACACAAATCTAGGGTTGCTACCCAAGCCGGCTGGTCGTTCGTTCTGTCGGTTCAGTTGCCAGAGACGCGACCCAGTCGTTCAGTCTTTTGTTCTGTATCTATGGACGCGACCCAGTCGTTCATTCTAAATGTTCTATTGCCATACTGGCTGGCAACGTTCTTATCCCTTGCTTGCTGGCTAGCCAACTACGGCTAACTTACAGTCACGTCAAACAGTGCAGCCAGAATAACAGTAAAGTAGCTTCATTTGCGTTTGTTTAAGCTGTTTTCTAGTGACATTTATTTGGATACATCCATAACAATGAGCTAATGATGCGCGATTTCGCCTGGCGTAGAAAATGTGCTCTCTCATCAGGACACTGTTGTTCAGAGGAGCTAGCCAACAACACAGCTAACACAATCACTTCAAACTGAAGCTGGAAAGACAGCAAACTAGCTGCACTTTTCTATTGGCATTACTTTGTATATATCCATAAAAATGATGCTTATTCATGATTTTGACTGGCTGAGAAAAGCTGCCTGCCTGTCTGTCTGTCTCGTCCCGACATGTTCATTACTATGAGACAGCTGGAGATCGAGTTTGAATATTGAAACAATGTTGCAAATGTCGGAGAGACATACAGCAAGGTTTATACAAATCTCCGCTGTTGAAAACGAAATGTTAGTCTAAAAGAAATGTGAGACAATGTCTAGATGCTTTTTATAGTGGAGATCAAGTTTATAAATTGCCTGGCTGGGCTGATGAGACAGTGGATTGTGCAGTCAGATGGAACAGAGTAAATAGGCATTTTAACGTCATAGGTTTAGCCGGTGGTAACTTGTGGAATAGACACCGGCTGGAATGCAGTTTTAACCAATCAGCATTCAGAATTAGACCCACCCGTTGTATAAATGGATAATAAAGCATGTGTAGATCAGTTGGTAGAGCATGGCTCTTGTAACGCCAGGGTAGTGGGTTCAATTCCCGGGACCACCCTTACGTAAAATGTATGCACACATGACTAAGTTTCTTTGGATAAAAGCGTCTGCTAAATGGCATATATTATACAGTATTATTCTCTGCCCAAAAACAGACTTATCAGAAAATGACAGCATCTGTTCTGTCCTGTTCTGTCCTTTAAATGAATGTGGGATAGTGACACTAGGAGCTCTAAGCTGAAGCGTTGCAGATTCTGCAATAGAAAATGTAAAGGTAATTTTCGATTGAGCCGACACATGAAGCGTTTGTAATGAATGCAGTCTCTACTGAAGCGGGAACATTACCTTTAAATTTCAATTATGCTGTAAAGCTGAATTTCCACGATGCGGATTGAATAGAGCCCTAGATCAACGAGCCAACACTTGGCCTGCAGCTGAGTGCAGAGCGGTGTGTGCCAACGTACACAGTGAGTAAGTCCGCAGACCTTGTTTGAATACTTCCTCTTTCAGAGGGATTCAGTCTGAGTGCCTATCTACTGTAACACTGGAATACACCTGATCTGATGGTCATTCGGCATCTATTGCAGAAGCATTGTGGAGATCTTGCTTATTTCTGCACTCCCACTGTGCAACACGATCAGCCATCAGGGGAGCAGGTTTCAAGAACAACGCATCACAAGCCTTGCTTTAGTTCTATAGTGGTAGTATGTGCCCTACAGCAGTAAAACACACTTAAGAGTTATAGCGGTAACTAGGGAAATGTACTGTTGAGTCAGTAAACAGAGTTTACAGTCCCCTAATAAAGAACTTCAAAGTAAAAAGGACATGACATTATCTTTCCTGGAACCTGCAGCATAGTTATGTAACATATTCCCCCTGTACAGGACAAGACAGTTAAATAGATCCGTATTCCCCCTGTATAGGACAGGAATGTTGAATAGAACCGTATTCCCCCTGTATAGGACAGGAATGTTGAATAGAACCGTATTCCCCCTGTATAGGACAGGAATGTTAAATAGAACCGTATTCCCCCTGTACAGGACAGGAATGTTAAATAGAACCGTATTTCCCCTGTACAGGACAGGAATGTTGAATAGAACCGTATTCCCCCTGTACAGGACAGGAATGTTAAATAGAACCGTATTTCCCCTATGCAGGACTAGATTGGTCAGTTAGTCTAGCAAGCTATCTAAACTTATAGTACAGTGCATTCGGAAAATTATTCAGACCCCTTGACTTTTTCCACATTTTGTTACGTTACAGCCTTATTCTAAAATTGATTAAATAGTTTTTTTCCGTTATCAATCTACACACAATACCTCATAATGACAAAGCAAAAACAGGTTATTAGAAATGTTTGCAAATGTATTAAAACAAAAAACAGAAATATCACATTTACATAAGTATTCAGACCCTTTACTCAGTACTTTGTTGAAGCACCTTTGGCAGCGATTAAAGCCTCGAGTCTTCTTGGGTATGATGCTACAAGCTTGGCACACCTGTTTTTGAGGAGTTTCTCCCATTCTTCTCTGCAGATCCTCTCAACCTTTGTCAGGTAGGATGGCGAGCGTCGCTGCACAGCTATTTTCAGGTCTCTCCAGAGACGTTCGATCGGGTTCAAGTCCGGGCTCTGGCTGGGCCACTCAAGGACATTCAGAGACTTGTCCCGAGGCCACTCCTGTGTTGTCTTGGCTGTGTGCTTAGGGTCGTTGTCCTATCATATCATCTCTTCCCCGATTCATTGCGAGCTCAGAGAACAGGTCTCCGGGCAGCCGAGTGGAAATGGAGGAAAACTAGACTCCCTGCGGACCTGTCATCTTTCCACTCCCTCCTCTCTACATTCTCTTCCTCCGTTTCTGCTGCTAAAGCCACTTTCTACCACTCTAAATTTCAAGCCTCTGCCTCTAACCCTAGGAAGCTCTTTGCCACATTCTCCTCCCTGCTGAATCCTCCTTCTCCTTCTCTGTGGATGACTTCGTCAACCATTTTGAAAAGGAGGTTGACGACATCCAATCCTCATTTATTAAGTCAAATGACACCGCTGGTCCTGCTCACACTGCCCTACCCTATGCTTTGACTTCTTTCTCCCCTCTCTCTCCAGATGAAATCTTGCGACTTGTGACTGCCGGCCGCCCAACAACCTGCCCGCTTGACCCTATCCCCTCCTCTCTTCTCCAGACCATTTCCGGAGACCTTCTCCCTTACCTCACCTCGCTCATCAACTCATCCTTGTCCGCTGGCTATGTCCCTTCCATCTTCAAGAAAGCGAGAGTTGCACCCCTCCTCAAAAAACCTACACTCGATCCCTCCGATGTCAACAACTACAGACCAGTATCCCTTCTTTCTTTTCTCTCCAAAACTCTTGAGCGTGCCGTCTATAGCCAACTCTCCTGCTATCTCTCTCAGAATGACCTTCTTGATCCAAACCAGTCAGGTTTCAAGACTGGTCATTCAACGGAGACTGCTCTTCTCTGTGTCACGGAGGCTCTCCGCACTGCTAAAGCTAACTCTCTCTCCTCTGCTCTCATCCTTCTAGACCTGTCTGCTGCCTTTGATACTGTGAAACATCAGATCCTCCTCTCCACCCTCTCCGAGTTGGGCATCTCCGGCGCGGCTCACTCTTGGATTGCATCCAACCTGACAGGTCGCTCCTACCAGGTGGCGTGGCGAGAATCTGTCTCCGCACCATGTGCGGAGGCTTAGGGTTAGGGTTAGGCTTAGCTACAATGCTACAGTTGTCAACAACTATTGTCCCTGACGCAACCACTAGTTGGCGCTGTAGGCCTACTCCATCTAGCCACAATGGTAGAAACGTAAACAAACCATCTGTCGCGACAATCAGTATCACAACACCGGATCTAAACCTGTAGGTGGGATTTTGCTAAGGATGCTTTAGTGAAACGTGGCCGATTTTAATTAGCCGGGACGGAATTTGTTAACGTATACATCTATCTACTCAGCTGGTCGTCCTCAGCATCGTGGCTAATTTAGCCATTTTAGACCAATGGTTTAACTTTAAACCATGGTCTAAGCAAAAGTTTGCAAGTATGGCCCCTGGATGTTACCAGTGGAGGAAAGATGGCAACCTGGACTCAGGGGTAGACGTTACATAGTAAATGTATATCTGGGACAGTCCAATTAGTATGATATATTATGTTTTGTATGGTATGTATTCATTTGTGGATGTCCATCATCCATTTCATATGATATGTTATGAATTACAATTCGTATTTTACAAATAGCAATTCGTACAACGTTACGAATTTGCAAAATGTATATGTTACGAATTCCAATTTGTTGTGGCTAACATTAGCTAGGCTAGGGTTAAGGTAAAGAGTTAGGTTAAAGGGTTAAGGTTAGGGGATGGGTTAGCTAACATGCTAAGTAGGTGCAAAGTAGCTCAAAAGTAGTAGGTAGTTGCGAATTAGCTAAAACGCTAAAGTTGTCCATGATGAGATTCGAACACGCAACCTTTGAGTTGCTAGACGTTCGCGTTATATGCCCAACCAACCACCCTACTTTATTTTTAGCCTTAAGTAACCTTCTGTCTCATGTAACCATACCAACCGTAACATAAACGGTACTAATTTGAGTGTTTTTCGTATTTACATTTACTATGTTACGTCTAGTATATGAGACCAGGTTGGAGATAGTCAGCATTGTGTGTCTTTCAACAAGCTTCTGTGACGCCCAGGAGCAACGTCATCACATCACACCACACCACAGGCCTCTTAGACCATCAGCAGGGTAAGATGAGAACAACAGGCACTCCTGACTTCAGACAATTCACACACAGTATGCTTCCAAACTGTTGCATGTGGAGAGAGAGAGGAGAGCGAGCTGCAGTTATTCTCCACAAGCCAGAGAAGACAAAAAGAACCAACAAATCACACAAGAGGCATCATCCCTCTCGGAATAGCAGAGGGACTGGATGCCCTGGTGTCCTGCAGGGACCCAACAGCAAAACCACAACACCTGAAAATAGCCCTTCGTCTACAGCAGCACTACAATGAGGAAGACCAGACAGACTGCCAACACATTTCACACGGTTCTTTTCTGCTTTTCCATTTTGCCAATAACATCATAGAATGCCATGACAGCCACTCTTAAGACAGTCTAGACCACATGTCAAACTCATTCCAAGCTTGATTATTTGAATCAGCTGTGTAGTGCTAGGGCAAAAACCAAAAAACGTGCACCCCTTGGGGTCCCGAGGACTGAGTTTGGGAAACGCTGCACTAGGCCCTCCATGGAATGAGTTTGACACCCCTGGTCTAGACAATGTATTTTCATGGAAGATTTAATTAATATACTGGCCAGGGCATTACAATATACAAAACTTGCCCTACTGCAAATAGTTAAACTTCCAGGATATTTAGGAAACTGAAGAAAAAAAAATTAGGAAAAGAAAAAGCCATATCCTTTGAAATAAACCACAAAATTAAATGACATACCAGTTTGCTAGTTACCTTCCCAGTTGAAAGTTAAGGCGATCATGCTGAGAAATACGTAATAAAGACTCAACATTCCCTAGCAAATAAACAAACCCACACATGGTTAAAACATTTATTACTAAAATGCAGATTTCTCTAAGGCAGCAGTTTCATGTGTCTATAGGTCTCTACGTTTGACAGTGAATCAAATACAACGGTACAAAAACCATCTTTCTTGCTGTGTGCCGCCTCAAACGTCAACATTAGACAGCAAGCGGTAGATACAATTTATTATTATGCATTATTATTATTATTATTATTATTATGGACATTTCATTCAAGTAAGCTACTATCCAAAGTGACTAGTGTAATTGGCAGTACACAACATGACCTTGGTTATTTACACATTACAGATCATTATACTTGGATCTGCAGAAACACACAATCAAAGAAATAAAACAACTTCTAGATTACTTTCAGTTAGGCAGTATTGATAACGTTGAGGGGTATTCTAACACACACACACACACACACCGCTCTCTTGTTTGAGTAAGACACGAGCGATTCAGATTCCAGTAGTCCAGTACAGCTAGAGGAAATGTAAGATTTTAGGAACGGTGACATCTTTAAACATGGACCTTAGATGAATCATCTCTCAAACCAGTGACATCCCTCACATCTTTAAAACATGGACCTTAGATGAATCATCTCTCAGACCAGTGACATCCCTCACATCTTTAAAACATGGACCTTAGATGAATCATCTCTCAGACCAGTGACATCCCTCACATCTTTAAACATGGACCTTAGATGAATCATCTCTCAGACCAGTGACATCCCTCACATCTTTAAAACATGGACCTTAGATGAATCTTCAAACCAAGCGATGATTCTCCACCACGTCATCTCCAACAATAACCCTTCATATCGGTTTCAATACGACACCATAAAGCATTAAGTCAAATATGAAATGTCTCTTTGGTTAACCAGGTGAAATGAGTGGGTGAATTAGTCGTCAACTAATGCTACACAATGTTGGTGTTATAATGGCAAAAATAAGAGCACCAGATGTACACTGAACAAAAATATAAACGCAACACGTAAAGTGTTGGTCCCATGTTTCATGAGCTGAAATAAAAGAGCCCAGAAATGTTCCATACGCACACAAAAAGCTTATTTCTCAAAAACGTTTTTGTTTACATCCCCGTTAGTGAGCATTTCTCCTTTGCCAAGATAAACCATCCACCTGACAGGTGTTGCATGTCAAAAAGCTGATTAAACAGCATGATCATTACAAAGGTATACCTTGTGCTGGGGACAATAAAAAGCCACTCTAAAATGTGAAGTTCTGTCACACAACACAATGCCACAGATGTCTCAAGTTTTGATGGAGCGCGCAATTGGCATGCTGAATGCAGGAATGTCTACCAGAGCTGTTGCCAGAGAACTGAATGTTAATTTCTCTACCATAAGCCTCCAACGTCATTTTAGAGAATTTGGCAATATGTCCAACCGGCGTCATAACCGCAGACCACATGTAATCACGCCAGCCCAGGACCTCCACATCCGGCTTCTTCACCTGCGGGATCATCTGAGACCAGCCACCCGGACAGCTGATGAAACTGAGGAGTATTCCTGTTTGTAGTAAAGCCCTTTTGTGGGGAAATGCCCTTCCAGGACCTCGCATGGCTGCGCCCCTGCCCAGTCGAGAAATCCATAGATTAGGGCCTAATGAATGTATTTCAATTGACTGTAACTCAGTAAAATCGTTGAAATTGTTGTACGTTGCGTTTATATTTTTGTTCAGTATAAAATAAGAGCCAACTTTGCCTTCATTGTTTCCAAGAAACACGGGTTAAGAAATGAAAACATCTGTACCACAAAACTGAATTATAGCTTATTCGTGTTTCTTGTGGAGTTATGAAATGTCACCGGAGTCAGAATTAGGCAGGTGGTCCAGTAGCTAAACTAACATGTTGCTAACTCAGAGCAATCAGAGGACTATCCACCTCCATACCCATATTAACTCAAATGCTGTCCATGCAGAGAGGTTATATGTACAAAATGCACAGGTAACTGCCAAACTAAAGAAAATACCAACATAAAGTGTCTTAATAGGGCATTGGGCCACCACGAGCAGCGCTTCAGCACTTGGCGGTCCTGCTCTGTGAGCTGGTGTGGCCCACGTCGCGGCTGAAGCCGTCGTTGTTCCTAGACGTGACTTGTTGGAAAGGTGGCATCCTATGACGGTGCCACGTTGAAAGTCACGGAGGTCCTCAGTAAGGCCATTCTACTGACAATGTTTGTCTATGGAGATTGCATGGCTGTGTGCAATTTTTTTTTTTTGACACCTGTTAGCAACGGGTGTGGCTGAAACTGGCGAAAAAAATCCACTATTTTGACATACTTTTGTATATATAGTATACTTTGTATCCCTCATTTACTCAAGTGTCCTTTGTTTTGGCAGTTACCTGTATATAAGAAATATAGGGTCAAAAACAGAATGTACTTGAACAAGACTTGTCCTGAAAGCTCAGATTAACAGGTGATCAAAATTTACGTCAAAGTCACGTCAAATCGGTCAGGGATTGCTTTCGTCCTCCCTATTACAGACATGTATTTCACTACATATATACATCTATACAGGCCCAGATATACAGACACAGAGCTAACTAAATAGTTTAGTAAAAATAAAAAAATAATAATTGGGGAAAACTAGACACTCCTGCTTGAGGCCCACTGCATTCTTCAGACTAATACATTAGTCTGGCAGGCTGAGGGAAATGTGTGGAAACCATGTTGTGATTTAGGACCTGCTGCCAATGAAGTGTCAGATGCAAATCACACCAAACTTAAATGGCTGATTTTTAAATTAAAGTTTGGGGCTTCAATCAATCAATAAAAACTGACTGATACGTCTTACATTTGTAAGATACTGGCTTGTTTAAAAGTTACTTTAAAATGGTTTAAAGCTTTACATTACATCAAGCTTTGAAATCCTTCAGTGACTGCACTACTGCTTATCTGACCATTCTGTGGACCCGTCCATATTGTCATTATGTATGAAATGGTCCATGTGCCTAGGCAGAAGTCAGGAGGGGATGCCATGAGAGTGGTCTACCGCTGGGACCCAGGCAGTATCTGGATGGGGAGTGGTCTACCGCTGGGACCCAGGCAGTGTGCGGATGGGGAGTGGTCTACCGCTGGGACCCAGGCAGTATCTGGATGGGGAGTGGTCTACCGCTGGGACCCAGGCAGTATCTGGATGGGGAGTGGTCTACCGCTGGGACCCAGGTAGTATCTGGATGGGGAGTGGTCTACCGCTGGGACCCAGGCAGTATCTGGATGGGGAGTGGTCTACCGCTGGGACCCAGGTAGTATCTGGATGGGGAGTGGTCTACCGCTGGGACCCAGGCAGTATCTGGATGGGGAGTGGTCTACCGCTGGGACCCAGGTAGTATCTGGATGGGGAGTGGTCTACCGCTGGGACCCAGGTAGTATCTGGATGGGGAGTGGTCTACCGCTGGGACCCAGGCAGTATCTGGATGGGGAGTGGTCTACCGCTGGGACCCAGGCAGTATCTGGATGGGGGAGATCAGTCTCCCCAGAGGTGGAAGCAAACAGGATCGGATGTCTCCATCCTGGAGCATGACTACACCCTTACTGCCCCCCCATGGTGGCTCTGCTGCCGACTACAGCATTGAGAGATGACAGTAACACACTAGGGGTAGGGAGACTCATAAACCAGTGCCACAGCATCCCTAATCATTGTTGGTCATACAGAATGGCATGGCTTTATGTTCAAATCATCTTCGCTACACAACAAGATTGGTTGTATCTACACACATTATATAAAATGACTGTGTAAACAACCATACAATTGAAGCATTTAAAAGCCATTGAATCAACTTGGTATGAATTATAATGACATTCTAAATAAGAGAATTCATCTTTGGCTAGGGGCATTTATTATTATTATTTTTCTTTAGCCCGTCTGTCCACCTCTGGACCAAACCAAGTCATCTTCAACAAAAGGGGACAATGTCAATTACAACTGCACTCCAGTGTTCAGTCTTTTTCTAATAAGAAACACATGATAAAAAAAAAAGAAATAAAAAAAAAGAAGCCTTCATAGTTACATCTTCATTCATGGGTCAAACCAAAGAGAGTCTCTCTCTCCTGACAACTTCATTCATGGGTCAAACCAAAGAGAGTCTCTCTCTCCTGACAACTTCATTCATGGGTCAACCCAAAGAGAGTCTCTCTCTCCTGACAACTTCATTCATTGGTCAACCCAAAGAGAGTCTCTCTCTCCTGACAACTTCATTCATGGGTCAAACCAAAGAGAGTCTCTCTCCTGACAACTTCATTCATGGGTCAAACCAAAGAGAGTCTCTCTCTCCTGACATCTTCATTCATGGGTCAAACCAACGAGAGTCTCTCTCTCCTGACAACTTCATTCATGGGTCAAACCAAAGAGAGTCTCTCTCTCCTGACAACTTCATTCATGGGTCAAACCAAAGAGAGTCTCTCTCTCCTCACAACTTCATTCATGGGTCAACCCAAAGAGAGTCTCTCTCTCCTGACATCTTCATTCATGGGTCAAACCAAAGAGAGTCTCTCTCTCCTGACATCTTCATTCATGGGTCAAACCAAAGAGAGTCTCTCTCCTGACAACTTCATTCATGGGTCAAACCAAAGAGAGTCTCTCTCTCCTGACAACTTCATTCATGGGTCAAACCAAAGAGAGTCTCTCTCTCCTGACATCTTCATTCAAGGGTCAAACCAAAGAGTGTCTCTCTCTCCTGACAACTTCATTCATGGGTCAACCCAAAGAGAGTCTCTCTCGTGTGACACCCCCCCATGTTTAAAATAACCCTTCATATTAATCAGTTGTCTTTCTTCATAGTCATCATCTGCAGTTGAATCAAAACAATTATTGCCATTAGTCTTAGGGAGACATGATAAAAACAGATTCTTCTACGAACGAATTAACAGTTATCTTCTTTTTTTTTTTATTCCATCTTTAAAAAGGAAAAGTGTTCCAGAGCTCCGGTGAACGGTTTCTAGAGATGTGACATCACAGGCCTCCCTTTGATCCCTGTCTGCCGCGCTCCACAGCAGCTGAGAGGGGGAACTCAGAAGAAGATGACATCCTCCTTGTGTAGGTCCTCAGTGCTCCCGAATGGAGGAGGCAGGCTGAGGCCGTGGACAGGGGCCTGTGCTGGAGTGGGGTTAGGGCTCTGGGTGTGGAGGGGGTTAGGAGGCTGGAGCTGGGTGTAGAGGGGGTTAGGAGCCTGGGGCTGGGTTTGGGTGTGCAGGGGGTTGGAGGCCTGACTGGGGGGCTTCTGTAGGCTGGCGGGCAGGTTCTCTGTGGGGGAAAGAGAGCCAGAGAGAGAGCATTCAGCCATTTGGTTTTAGATAGGGGTAGTGGTGGGTGGGTGTGTGTGTGTGTGTGCTACCTGTCGAGTGCAGGGACTGGGAGTGGACTAGGGTGTTTGGAAGCTGCTGGTTAGGGCTGATGGAGCGCTTGGCTTTCAGAGCGCCATCCTCTCTGGCTGACAACTTCATAGGCAGCATCTGCTTCATATCCACAGAGGCTGGGAGAGGGGGGGAGAGAAAGCGACAGGGAGAGAGAGGGGGGGGGAGGGAGGCAGAGAAGAGGAGAGTGGTAGAAAAAGAGAGTGCAATAAAGACAGTGAGAAAGAGTGAGAAAAGAGGAGATTCCCATTACATTGCCATTACATTGCCATTGCAGTGTTTTATTGGCCTGAGTCCAGGAGCCATCCAGTTCACAGCAGCTAATGTGATCATGATGCAGAGTCATTAGGATCAGTAAGGCCAGAGTCCTGATACAGCCGAGGTTATGTCAACCTAACGTGTTTTCACAAGCCAGGGTGCATAAATCCCACTGTTTCGACCAGAGCACCACTACACAGGGCAGGCAGGGTTCTCTTTGTACTGTGGCAGAAAGTGTCTGGCTCAGACGCTTCAGGACAGCGGTCACGTGTGTCTGGCTCAGACGCTTCAGGACAGCGGTCACGTGTGTCTGGCTCAGACGCTTCAGGACAGCGGTCACGTGTGTCTGGCTCAGACGCTTCAGGACAGCGGTCACGTGTGTCTGGCTCAGACGCTTCAGGACAGCGGTCACGTGTGTCTGGCTCAGACGCTTCAGGACAGCGGTCACGTGTGTCTGGCTCAGACGCTTCAGGACAGCGGTCACGTGTGTCTGGCTCAGACGCTTCAGGACAGCGGTCACGTGTGTCTGGCTCAGACGCTTCAGGACAGCGGTCACGTGTGTCTGGCTCAGACGCTTCAGGACAGCGGTCACGTGTGTCTGGCTCAGACGCTTCAGGACAGCGGTCACGTGTGTCTGGCTCAGACGCTTCAGGACAGCGGTCACGTGTGTCTGGCTCAGACGCTTCAGGACAGCGGTCACGTGTGTCTGGCTCAGACGCTTCAGGACAGCGGTCACGTGTGTCTGGCTCAGACGCTTCAGGACAGCGGTCACGTGTGTCTGGCTCAGACGCTTCAGGACAGCGGTCACGTGTGTCTGGCTCAGACGCTTCAGGACAGCGGTCACGTGTGTCTGGCTCAGACGCTTCAGGACAGCGGTCACGTGTGTCTGGCTCAGACGCTTCAGGACAGCGGTCACGCTTCAGGACAGCGGTCACGCTTCAGGACAGCGGTCACGTGTGTTTGCGAGGCAGACTTTAACCTACATAGTCAGACTTTACTAGCGCATGGCGTGCTACCGTTTACTTTTATTGGCATTTCCTGAGCTCAACAAAGATCAAAATTAGATCAATCAACATTACATCATAGCTCAACATTAAATCAACATTAGATCAACATTAGATCATAGATCAACATTAAATCAACAATAGATCATAGATCAACATTAGACCAACATTAGATCAACATTAGATCAACATTAGGGAGTGTCCTGCTATCCTACTGCAGGGTTCAATACTTCCGTAGTGTATGCTACTACTAACTGGTGTGTTGCGGCTGGTCTTACCTGTGCTGTCGGTGCGGTGGGAGGCCTTGGCACTCTTTGAACTCTTTGAGCTCAGCACTGCCAGCTTGGTGGGGATCTGCTGCTGGACGCCCACCTGCTTGTGCTGCTGGTTGGTGGTGCTGCACAGGTGGAGCGGCACCTCCTTCTTCACCGGCAGCGCCGTGGCGTTGGCGCTGGTGCTCTGACCCCGAGGCAGAACCTCGGGACGCTCCAGGTAGTCTGAGGGCGCCACCGAGTGGCTGGGACGCACCAGGGCCTTCTGGGGGAGGGGGAGGGTGTGGGAGAAGTCTGATCCGACGCTGCTGCCCACGCCCAGCAGGAGTCCCCCGTTTAGACTGCCAGAGAGGGGCATCACCTGGGAGGGGGAAAGGGAGAGCATTCATTCATTCATGCATGCATTCATTAATTCAGCAAAAACCAAGCCATGAGGTCAAAGGCATTGTCCGAAGAGCTCCGAGACAGGATTGTGTCAAGGCACAGATCTGGGGAAGGGTAACAAAACATTTCAAGGCTGAACTCTTTTGGCCTGAATGCCAAACGTCACGTCTGGAGGAAACCTGCCACCATCCCTACGGTGAAGCATGGTGGTGGCAGCATCATGCTGTGGGGATGCTTTTCAGCGGCAGGGACTGGGAGACTAGTCAGGATCTAAGGAAAGATGAACGGCGCAAAGTACAGAGAGATCCTTGATGAAAACCAGCTCCAGAGCGCTCAGGACCTCAGACTGGGGCGAAGGTTCACCTTCCAATAGGACAACGACCCTAAGCAACAGCCAAAACAACGCAGGAGTGGCTTCGGGACAAGTCTCTGAATTTTTGGGGATAGTTTATTAGGATCCCCATTAGCTGTTGCAAAAGCAGCAGCTACTCTTCCTGGGGTCCACACAAAACATGAAACATGACATAACACAGAACATTAATAGACAAGAACAGCTCAAGGACAGAAATACGTAATTAAAAAAAAAAGGCACACGTTGCCTACATATCAATACATACACAAACTATCTAGGTCAAATAGGGGAGAGGCGTTGTGCCGTGAGGTGTTGCTTTATCTGTTTTTTGAAACCAGGTTTGCTGTTTATTTGAGCAATATGAGATGGAACAGAGTTCCATGCAATAATGGCTCTATATAATACTGTACACTTTCTTGAATTTGTTCTGGATTTGAGGACTGTGAAAAGACCCCTGGTGGCATGTCTAGTGGGGTAAGTTTGTGTGTCAGAGCTGTGTGTAAGTTGACTATGCAAACAATGTCCTTGAGTGGCCCAGCCAGAGCCCGGACTTGAACCCGATCGAACATCTCTGGAGAGACCTGAAAATAGCTGTGCAGTGACGCTCCCCATCCAACCTGACAGAGCTTGAGAGGATCTGCAGAGAAGAATGGGAGAAACTCCTCAAAAACAGGTGTGCCAAGCTTGTAGCGTCATACCAAAGAAGACGAGGCTGTAATCGCTGCCAAAGGCGCTTCAACAAAGTACTGAGTAAAGGGTCTGAATACTTACGTAAATGGGATATTTCCATTTTTATTTCTCTAATATATTTGCAAAAATGTCTAAAAACCTGTTTTTGCTTCGTCATTATGGGGTATTGTGTGTAGATTGATGAGAAACCCCCCCCAATTAAATCTATTTTAGAATAAGGCTGTAACGATAAAAAAATTGGAAAAATTCAAGGGGTCTGAATACTTTCCGAATGCACTGCATACACAAAAGATTAACAACATAAAATTGGAGGATGAGAAGCCATTTTGAGTCACATGTGCAAGTAGTTTCAAAAAGTTCAAATCAGGATATAGATATTTGAGTTTCATGTAGGACAATTACATTGCTTTAGATTGAGGTTGCAAATGAGAATACCGCTGTCATGGAACTTGTGGTAACAACATAAGGACAGTACTGTTGTCATGGAACTTGTGGTAACAACATAAGGACAGTACTGTTGTCATGGAACTTGTGGTAACAAAATAAGGACAGTGCTGTTGTCATGGAACTTGTGGTAACAACATAAGGACAGCACTGTTGTCATGGAACTTGTGGTAACAACATAAGGACAGTACTGTTGTCATGGAACTTGTGGTAACAACATAAGGACAGTACTGTTGTCATGGAACTTGTGGTAACAACATAAGGACAGTACTGTTGTCATGGAACTTGTGGTAACAACATAAGGACAGTACTGTTGTCATGGAACTTGTGGTAACAACATAAGGACAGTACTGTTGTCATGGAACTTGTGGTAACAACATAAGGACAGTACTGTTGTCATGGAACTTGTGGTAACAACATAAGGACAGTACTGTTGTCATGGAACTTGTGGTAACAACATAAGGACAGTACTGTTGTCATGGAACTTGTGGTAACAACATAAGGACAGTACTGTTGTCATGGAACTTGTGGTAACAACATAATAGAATAGTTTGCTGATCTCTGTTCTATGTCTCTGACCTAACTGGGTTTGCCATGTAAATTGGATCCCTCTTGCGTTGGCATTTTATGTTTGTGCACGGCAGCCATGGTTTGCAGTGTGCAGCGAGAGCGAGAGCACTGCTTGTTATGTTTAAATGACTAGTGAGGTATCTTTGAACCCTGCTTCTAAAAGGGCCAGCCCAGCACCCGGCGCCAGCAGCATCTTAGCTGAGCACTTGAGGAGGTGCAGAGCCGCTGTGGCATTAAGGAAACACAATCTGTTGAAGAGCAGGGTATTTATGGGATAAAAGTGAAATCAGAAACACATGCTACGGTTTCTGCTGAGCAGGCAGTTTGGAACAGGCTTTGATGTGCTCTCAGAGAGAAGCACACTATGGTATAATGCTGCTCACACAACGACAGGAAAAACATGATTTCTCTCTCTCTCACACACACACACACACACACACACACACACACACGCCCTGGCAGATTTGCACTAGCAGGGAGCTGCTGCAGCCGCTCTCTCATGACATTACAGGGTAGCTCAGAACACTGTCTGCACTATCACACTAATAACCAACTTTGAGGAAAGTTGAGTGAAGCAGCAAAGCGTAGGAGGTGGTATTATGCCAATAAACCATATCAGTTTATTGTCCAGCCGGCCCTCCGCCATGTATCTTAGGCCAGTGAGTGTCTGTGAGAACCTGTGCAGTGACAGACAGTTCAGCTCCAGTTTGATTGATGAGTGTGGAGGAGGAGATGGGATACCAGGGTCTGGGTCCCAGGAGGGCTGGGCTAGGAAGCAGATGTGTCCAGCTGTATTAGGGGGCTTTCCCTGCCTGCTGTATTAGGGGGCTTTCCCTGCCTGCTAGCAGCTACTGTGACAACCAGGGCATGACCAGGCAGCACAGGGCAAGGGGCCCCGTGTGAGGGGTGGAAGGGATGACGGGAGACGTCATGTGTGTCAGTCGGTCACGCTTAGTCAGTGTGTAGGAGAATAAGTCTGAGTGGGTGTGTGAGGCTGAGTGTGTGGGTATGTGAGGCTGAGTGAGTGGGTATGTGAGGCTGAGTGAGTGGGTATGTGAGGCTGAGTGAGTGGGTATGTGAGGCTGAGTGTGTGGGTATGTGAGGCTGAGTGTGTGGGTATGTGAGGCTGAGTGTGTGGGTATGTGAGGCTGAGTGTGTGGGTATGTGAGGCTGAGTGTGTGGGTATGTGAGGCTGAGTGTGTGGGTATGTGAGGCTGAGTGAGTGGGTATGTGAGGCTGAGTGTGTGTATGCACGTCTGTTTGTGCATACACACACACACTCAGCCTCACTGAACACTGCAGCCTGCTCAGCTCTGCAGGATGGAGGGTTGTTTGTGTTAATAGACCCCCCCATCCCCCCCCACAAGGAAGTGCCCCGAGGTAATAACTCAGATGTGCACAGTGGGGTTCTGTGCTGCTCTCCCTCTCTCCCTCCATCACTCTTTCAACATTCACCCCCCCCCCCCCCCCCACGCACACAGACGTTCCATTGTTTCCTTCCCAAGGTGCCCATGGTAAACATATGGTAAATACAGGGTTTCCAGGGGTAAAATACAGGGGCACAAAGACTTGACTGACAGCACATAAACAATTAGGAATGGCTGGGTTCCAGCTGTTCTATTAATGATAGGGTGTTGCACAGCCTGCCTGTTGGCCGGCTAATTATACATTATGGCTTTTTCCTCATCATCAGACTCCTTGGATACTTATCGTCAGCACATATTCAGCAGCTGAGACAGTTGGGTTTCCTGTTTCCGTATACACAATGCCTTGGGAAGGGGGCTGCGATCCCCTAACCCAAATAGCTAGCAGGGCTTATTCCTGTTCCAAGCAGGAGGGCCTAACTTGACTGCTCCCAAAAAAAAAAAAAAAGGGAACAGAAATGCTCATAGTTCTAGCACTCCCACTCTGGCCGAAACCAACATTTATTTAAAGACACAAAACGCCTTAGAAATCATCCTCTTCTCAGTCTAAACGTAGGCTACATAATTCAGAGTGTGGTCAGAGTTGAGCACTGCACACTAACATGGGATTGCTAATACTCAAGGCAACAGAATGTGTGCCCTGAGGATAGCAGGTCTGGTGTGAGCGAGTACAGGTTTACAGACCTGATGTACGGAACATAACAGTTATTACCTGGAGGAGAGGAAGTGACTAAGAGGCCTGGACACCAGAGGCCTGGACACCAGAGGCCTGGACACCAGAGGCCTGGACACCAGAGGCCTGGACACCAGAGGCCTGGACACCAGAGGCCTGGACACCAGAGGCCTGGACAGAGGGAGCCGTAGCACCACTCAGACAGTCTGTCTGACAGACCACAACAACACTGTCAGAAAGCCACATCATATCACAGAGTCCGACCAGGAAGTGCAGAAGGTTTCAATCCCAGCGTCCACCCTTCCCACTGTGTCTCCCACCTCCAATTTCCTCCCTGTCTGGATAAACGTCAATATACCAAAAACTAAATATAGAGAAAAAGTAGGAACAGGAGGCAGAGAGGACATGGAGTTGATGACCACATGGATTGATAATGGAGTGGATATTGTGATAGAAACATTTTCTAAGTCCTTTTACATAGTAAGAAGAGTGGACTCACTGCACAGGAGTAGGTACTGTAGCACTCTGACCCGCCTGAGTGATGCCACAGGAGCGCTTGTATCGTATGCCAGCAAGCTCACCACACATCACCTAGCTACTGTGATATAGTGGGGTGGTGAGGAAGAATGAATCATGCCATTTCACAAAAGATAATACACTGACTACAGTGAGACGTCAGACATGAGACCAAGCCTTGGGGGTCAGGGTAAGAAGTACAGTTCTGGCGTCACGCAGCGATCCTTTTACTTAATCAAAACACTGCACTAAAGGTGTCTAAGTTAAGAGTGCAGAGGAAAGTGTGCAGGTATGCAGACATACTGATAACCTTTACAGCAGTGGAGGCTCCTCAGAGGAGGAAGGGGAGGATCATCCTACTCAGTGAATTTCAGAAAAATGTAAATAGTCAAACATTTAAAAAAAAGTTATCCTTTTTAGATAAAACTAGACTAAATATATTCACGTCACCAAATAACTGATTAAAACCCAATGTTTTGCAATTAAAAGGTCTACAGTTACCTCTACAGCACTCTCTGTGGTAGCACCATGGTGTAGCTGGAGGACAGCTAGCTTCCGTCCTCCTCTGGGTACATTGACTTTAATACAAAACCTAGGAGGCTCATGGTTCTCTCCCCCTTCCATAGACTTGCACAGTAATTATGACAACTTTCTTTCTTTTCTTAGTTTAACTTTCACTTACTTAGCTAGCTAATGCAGCTAATTTAGCCTACTCAACAACCTGACTCAAACAGAGAGGAATGCTATTTATGTTAGCTAGCTGGCTAAGGCTATGCAACACTGCAACTCTTCCAAGTCAAGGTAAGCATTCGGTTGTATTAATTTATTGCCACCGGGGCCTGCCGGTGTTACTGCTAAACTGCTTGCTGTACACTGTACTGCGTGATCGTACACATGGATTGGATTGTGGGTTTACTAACGTGTTAGTTCTAGTTTGTTGATTATAACGTTAATATGGTGACAACGATGTAGGATGTGTAGCTGTTATGGTATGAAGGTTTGGCTTAGTGAGGTCATTGCGCCTGGTCTCAGACAGCTGTTGTGCTGTGCACTGAAGTCCACAAGCAAAGGGATAAGGTGAGAGGATTAGAGTGCATATATCCGAGAAGGAATTCTAGAACGAGCGAAGTGATGATGCTGTGTGGCTGCTATAAAAGTGAACTGTGTGTTGCGGGTGATCAGGGGTGTATTCATTCTGCCAATTCTTTTGCATAAAGTTTCTTACAACAGAAGCAAACGGAATGAAACGGAGCAGGACCTACCTGAATTTGTCCAATAGAAACTGTTGTTTTAGTTGCAAAAACGTAAAGATTTGCAACTGTTTGGACTAATGATAATACCCAAGACCAGCTAGATGCAGGCAAGAGTGTGCAGGGCAGTATTGAATGCGTCACTGTCACCTTGATTACTCCAATTTGTCTCTCGACCTGTGCACCTACGTTATAAACTTTCATTTGTAGGCTAGGTTGTAGCAACCTCATGATGGGTATAGGGAACATTTGAGTATCATGTAGCAGCCTAAACCTATCGATGTTACAATGAGCTGAGTGAATGGAATATGAATGACAGTCATCCAATATGCTGTGATAGAAATAAGGCCATGATCTTAAAAAAATTAAAATAAATAATCCTCTCATCTTAAACGGCACTGACCGCCACGGTTTCATGGCTTTATCAAATAGCCTATCATCTTTAGCATTCATTTATCATTAGAATGTGGCAATAGGACTTTGGTTCAAAACAACTTTTTATCCTCTAATTATTTTTAATCATTGGAAACTATTTACATTAAAATTTTAGGCATTTAACAGACGCTCTTATCCAGAGCGACTTACAGGAGCAATTAGGGTTAAGTGCCTTGCTCAAGGGCACATAGACAGATTTTTCACCTAGTCAGCTCGGGGATTAGAACCAGCGACCTTTCGGTTACTGGCCCAACGCTCTTAACCACTAAGCTACCTGCCGCCCCATTCAGACCTTGCCTCTGCGGTTTTACGACAGCAGCAGCAGCAGTCTTCACTGCAGAGTTCAGACCCGAGGCCTTTTCCTGTCCCAATAAAAGCACACTGTCCTGTCCACTCCTAGTGGAGTGGGATGAATGACATTCCTTCTGGAGGAGGTAACACTTCCACAATTTATCCAACAGCCATTGTGAAGGGCCTGTGTGCTCAGCCCTGCTGTTGCTGTGGGTGATAGGATAGCTAGCTAGCTAGCTAGCTGGGACATCCCTACCTTAAATCCTAACCCAAACCAGGAGACGTTCTCAGGAAGCAGCCATTCAAACTTGCCATTCACCAGTTTTTCAAGCTTAATAATGTCAAATTAGGTTTGGTACTCAACAAAGAATGGAGTGTCGATGAGCAACTATTGTAATTACTGGTGTCCCGGCCGTATGTTTTTATCCAAAAAAGGACTAATTAAAAAGTTATACGCAGCCGAAAAAAATGCATTTTCTGGAAATAATCTAAGTATTGTTTTTGAGCAAGTGAGCATGCGCCAAATCCACTTTATCTGCACCTCATTACTGCCACCAGAGATCTGTATATAAATGTCTCCGCCCTAACAATGGGAGTCGTTGTCCCAAACGGTTGAAGACAAACGTAGGTCCAAAAATAAGCCCATAGAAACGCATGGGGCTTTATTTTGGACTGATGTTGGCTTCACTTCTCCCTCTCTGCTGCCACCCACAGGTCGACTGATTCAGCAGCAGGAAAGGTCATTTATTTTTTAAATCACGTACAGTGTAAGAACGTCATATTAATCTGTTGTTTCACCCTCGCTACACGGAATGCTATAATATTTCATGTAAGTACATGAAGTAGCCAATACAGGACATGTTTTTACAGTGATGGTATATTTCTAGATGGGCTTTATTTCGTGTATTTTAATTCCATTATTAATATCGCAGGATGTGCAGATGAGGTGGATTTGGCACATGCGCACTTGCTCAAAAACATTACTTAGATCCAGAAAAGGCATTTCTTTGTTTGCATGTAACTTTATTTCGACCTTTTCTGGAAGTACATGCGGCCGGGATGGCAGTAATGACGATAGTTGCTTAGCAAAACTCCATTCTTTGGTAAGTACCGAACGTATTCTGCCATGATTAAGCTTGAAAAGCTGGTGAATGGCTGCTTCCTGGGCTTAAAGGGATACTTTGGGATTTTGGCAATGAGACCCTATGTATACATACAGTTGAAGTCGGAAGTTTACATACCCTTAGGTTATGATCATTAAAACTCGTTTTTCAACCACTACACAAATGTCTTGTTAACAAACTATAGTTTTGGCAAGTCGGTTAGGACATCTACTTTGTGCATGACAAGTAATTTTTCCAACAATTGTTTACAGACAGATTATTTCACTTATAATTCACTGTATCACAATTCCAGTGGGTCAGAAGTTTACATACACTAAGTTGATTGTGCCTTTAAACAGCTTGGAAAATTCCAGAAAATGATGTCATGGCTTTAGAAGCTTCTGATAGGCTAATTGACATAATTTGAGTCAATTGGAGGTGTACCTGTGGATGTATTTCAAGGCCTACCTTCAAACTCAGTGCCTCTTTGCTTGACATCATGGGAAAATCAAAAGAAATCAGCCAAAATTTGTAGACCTCCACAAGTCTGGTTCATCCTTGGGAGCAATTTCCAAACGCCTGAAGGTACCACGTTCATCTGTACAAACAATAGTATGCAAGTCTAAACACCATGGGACCACACAGCCATCATACCGCTCAGGAAGGAGACGCGTTCTGTCTCCTAGAGATGAACGTACATTGGTGCTGGAGGAAACAGGTACAAAAGTATCTATATCCACAGTAAAACGAGTCCTATATCGACATAACCTGAAAGGCCGCTCAGCAAGGAAGAAGCCACTGCTCCAAAACCTCCATAAAAAAGACAGACTACGGTTTGCAACTGCACATGGGGACAAAGATCTTACTTTTTGGAGAAATGTCCTCTGGTCTGATGAAACAAAAATAGAACTGTTTGCCCATAATGACCATCGTTATGTTTGGAGGGAAAAGGGGGACCTTGCAAGCCGAAGAACACCATCCCAACCATGAAGCAAGGGGGTGGCAGCATCATGCTGTGGGGGCGCTTTGCTGCAGGAGGGACTGGTGCACTTCACAAAGTGTTAAACAAAATAAAATATATGTTATACTTGAGATTCTTCAAATAGCCACCATTTGCTTTGATGACAGCTTTGCACACTCTTGGCATTCTCTCAACCAGCTTCACCTGGAATGCTTTTCCAACAGTCATGAAGGAGTTCCCACATTCGCTGAGCACTTGTAGGCTGCTTTTCCTTCACTCTGTGGTCCGACTCGTCCCAAACCATCACAATTGGGTTGAGGTCGGGGGATTGTGGAGGCCAGGTCATCTGATGCAGCACTCCATCACTCTCCTTCTTGGTAAAATAGCCCTTACACAGCCTGGAGGTGTGTTGGGTCATTGTCCTGTTGAAAAACAAATGATAGTCCCACTAAGCCCAAACCTGATGGGACGGCATATCGCTGCAGAATGCTGTGGTAGCCATGCTGGTTAAGTGTGCCTTGAATTCATAATAAATCACAGACAGTGTCACCAGCAAAGCACCCCCACACCATAACACCACCTCCTCCATGTTTTACGTTGGGAACTTCACATGCGGAGATCATCCGTTCACCCACACCGCGTCTCACAAAGCCAAGGCGGCTGGAACCAAAAATCTCCAATTTGGACTCCAGACCACAGGACAAATTTCCACCGGTCTAATGGCCATTGCTCGTGTTTCTTGGCCCAAGCAATTATCTTCTTCTTATTGGTGTCCTTTAGTAGTGGTTTATTTGCAGCAATTCGACCATGAAGGCCTGATTCACACAGTCTCCTCTGAAAAGTTGATGTTGAGATGTGTCTGTTACTTGAACTCTGTGAAGCATTTATTTGGGCTGCAATTTCTGAGGCTGGTAACTCTAATGAACTTATCCTCTGCAGCAGAGGTAACTCTGGGTCTTCCATTCCAGTGGCGGTCCTCATGAGAGCCAGTTTCATCATAGCGCTTGATGGTTTTTGCGACTGCACTTGAATAAACTTTAAAAGTTCTTAAAATGTCCCGTATTGACTGACCTTCATGTCTTAACCTCCCGAGTGGCGCAGTGGTCTAAGGCACTGCATCACAGTGCTAGCTGTGCCACTAGAGATCCTGGTTTGAATCCAGGCTCTGTCGTAGCCGGCCGCGACCGGGAGACCCATGGGGCGGCGCACAATTGGCCTAGCGTCGTCCAGGGTAGGGGAGGGAATGGCCGGCAGGGATGTAGCTCAGTTGGTAGAGCATGGCGTTTGCAACGCCAGGGTTGTGGGTTTGATTCCCACAGGGGGCCAGTATGAAAAATACAAAAAATAATGTATGCACTCACTAACTGTAAGTCGCTCTGGATAAGAGCGTCTGCTAAATGACTAAAATGTAAATGTTAAAGTAATGATGGACTGTTGTTTCTCTTTGCTTATTTGAGCTGTTCTTGACATAATATGGACTTGATATTTTACCAAATAGGGCTATCTTCTGTATATCCCCCCCTACCTTGTCAAAACACAATTGTTTGGCTCAAACGCATGAGGAAAAAAATGCCACAAATTACCTTTTAAGAAGGCACAGATGTTAATTGAAATGTATTCCAGGTGACTATCTTATGAATCTGATTGAGAGAATGCCAAGAGTGCACAAAGCTGTCATCAAGGCAAAGGGTGGCTATTTGAAGAATCTCAAATATATTTTGATTTGATTAACACTTTTTTGGTTACTACATGATTCCATGTGTGTTATTTTATAGTTTTGATGTCTTCACTATTATTCTACAATGTAAATAAATAGTAAAAAATAAAGAAAAACCCTTGAATGAGTAGGTGTGTCCAAACTTTTGACTGGTAATATATATATATACACACACACATACACATACACACACACACAGTGGGGAGAATAAGTATTTGATACACTGCCGATTTTGCAGGTTTTCCTACTTACAAAGCATGTAGAGGTCTGTAATTTTTATCATAGGTACACTTCAACTGTGAGAGACGGAATCCAGAAAATCACATTGTATGATTTTTAAGTAATTAATTTGCATTTTATTGCATGACATAAGTATTTGATACATCAGAAAAGCAGAACTTAATATTTGGTACAGAAACCTTTGTTTGCAATTACAGAGATCATACGTTTCTTGTAGGTCTTGACCAGGTTTGCACACACTGCAGCAGGGATATTGTCCCATTCCTCCATACAGACCTTCTCCAGATCCTTCAGGTTTCGGGGCTGTCGCTGGGCAATACGGACTTTCAGCTCCCTCCAAAGATTTTCTATTGGGTTCAGGTCTGGAGACTGGCTAGGCCACTCCAGGACCTTGAGATGCTTCTTACGGAGCCACTCCTTAGTTGCCCTGGCTGTGTGTTTCGGGTCGTTGTCATGCTGGAAGACCCAGCCACGACCCATCTTCAATGCTCTTACTGAGGGAAGGAGGTTGTTGGCCAAGATCTCGCGATACATGGCCCCATCCATCCTCCCCTCAATACGGTGCAGTCGTCCTGTCCCCTTTGCAGAAAAGCATCCCCAAAGAATGACGTTTCCACCTCCATGCTTCACGGTTGGGATGGTGTTCTTGGGGTTGTACTCATCCTTCTTCTTCCTCCAAACACGGAGCGTGGAGTTTAGACCAAAAAGCTCTATTTTTGTCTCATTAGACCACATGACCTTCTCCCATTCCTCCTCTGGATCATCCAGATGGTCATTGGCAAACTTCAGACGGGCCTGGACATGCGCTGGCTTGAGCAGGGGGACCTTGCGTGTGCTGCAGGATTTTAATCCATGACGGCGTAGTGTGTTACTAATGGTTTTCTTTGAGACTCACTTCAGGTCATTGATCAAGTCCTGCCGTGTAGTTCTGGGCTGATCCCTCACCTTCCTCATGATCATTGATGCCCCACGAGGTGAGATCTTGCATGGAGCCCCAGACCGAGGGTGATTGACCGTCATCTTGAACTTCTTCCATTTTCTAATAATTGTGCCAACAGTTGTTGCCTTCTCACCAAGCTGCTTGCCTATTGTCCTGTAGCCCATCCCAGCCTTGTGCAGGTCTACAATTGTATCCCTGATGTCCTTACACAGTTCTCTGGTCTTGGCCATTGTGGAGAGGTTGGAGTCTGTTTGATTGAGTGTGTGGACAGGTGTCTTTTATACAGGTAACAAGTTCAAACAGGTGCAGATAATACAGGTAATGAGTGGAGAACAGGAGGGCTTCTTAAAGAAAAACGAACAGGTCTGTGAGAGCCGGAATTCTTACTGGTTGGTAGGTGATCAAATACTTATGTCACGCAATAAAATGCAAATTAATTACTTAAAAATCATACAATGTGATTTTCAGGATTTTTGTTTTAGATTCCGTCTCTCACAGTTGAAGTGTACCTATGATACAAATTACAGACCTCTACATGCTTTGTAAGTAGGAAAACCTGCAAAATTGGCAGTGTATCAAATACTTGTTCTCCCCACTGTATATGCAAAAAAATGTATGGGGGATTGGAAGTGAAGCAGACAATTACATTGATGGAAGCTACAACCTATCTGCAATATTAAAGCTGGGTGCTGTGTATTGTGATAGTTCGCTAGCGGGGTGCTGTGTATTGTGATAGATAGCTAGCTGGGTGATGTGTATTGTGATAGATAGCTAGCTGGGTGCTGTGTATTGTGATAGATAGCTAGCTGGGTGCTGTGTATTGTGATAGTACGCTAGCTGGGTGCTGTGTATTGTGACAGTCAGCTAGCTGGGTGCTGTGTATTGTGATAGTACGCTAGCTGGGTGCTGTGTATTGTGATAGTACGCTAGCTGGGTGATGTGTATTGTGATTGATAGCTAGCTGGGTGCTGTGTATTGTGATAGTTCGCTAGCTGGGTGCTGTGTATTGTGATAGTTCGCTAGCTGGGTGCTGTGTATTGTGATAGTTCGCTAGCTGGGTGCTGTGTATTGTGATAGTTCGCTAGCTGGGTGCTGTGTATTGTGATAGATAGATAGCTGGGTGATGTGTATTGTGATAAATAGCTAGCTGGGTGCTGTGTATTGAGACAGGGCGGCAGGTAGCTTAGTGGGTAAGAGCGTTGTGCCAGTAACCGAAAGGTCGCTGGTTCTAATCCCCAAGCTGACTAGGTGAAAAATCTGTCGATGTGCCCTTAAGCAAGGCACTTAACCCTAATTGCTCCTGTAAGTCGCTCTGGATAAGAGCGTCTGCTAAATGACAAAAAAAAAAAAAAAAAAAAAAACCATTGCCTAAGTGTGATCAGTTGAGATGAGATTTGGGATATTTGAAGAGCAGCCACAACAGTTTAAATAAATACACTTAGGCAAAATGGCTTCCACCATTTTAATGTAGTCAACTGGATGGGACGTCCAACTTCATTGGCTGATCCCTCCTGGTGAACCTGTTGGAGTCATGTCCAACCGCATCATCAGGAGGGATCAGCCAATAGTAAAGAAGAAAATTGACTACTTCAAAATGGAGATTGCATCAACGGAGCTGGCCATGCTGTCACAGACAATCTAATAGCACAGATACAAAGATGAGTCTTCTGTCTATCTCTATGGGGAGAAGAGATCAGTGTGGGTTTCCAAAATGGCTCCTTCTTGGTCGTCACTAGTTACCACAGCCACAAAGTCATAAACCCTGTCTATTTCTACAATTTATCTTCTTAAAATGTGATTTAAAAACTAACCTTAACCCTAACCACACTGCTAACCTTATGCCTAATCTTAAATTAAGACCAAAAAGCTAAAAGAAAATCATGAATGTTTAGGATATAGACAATTTTGACTTTGTGTTTGTGCCATCTAGTGGAAACCCTCATTCTTGGGTCATGGGCTTGATTACTGGGACCGGGCTTGGTAGGTCACCAGATAACTCCAAAGCTTTAGTTGTTAACCACCAATGAGGTGTGGGGTTGGGGCTAGTGTTTTATCCATGTGTGACTGGTGCTGGTTGGATAGCGGAGAGATGCACATGGATATAGGAGGTAAGTGTAATGTGATGTCATCCCCACCTCAATGGTCTTCCTCTTGATCTTCCTCTGCTGCTCCAGGCGTTCCTTCTCCTTGTCCACGGTACGGGTCGACTCCCTCAGTCTCTCCAGATCCTGTTGGTATGTCTCTCTCTGCCTCTCCAGCTCCTCCCTGTCTTCCGCCAGCTTCTCCTCCAGCCTCCTGCACTCCTCCTCTCTCTGCCTCAGCCTCGCCTCCATGTCCTCGGCCTGCAGCCGGTGGCGCTGACGCTCCTTCTCCCAGCGAGCCTGGGGACAAACACAAGGTTCAACTCTACTTCACGCAGACAGGTATAGTGTCTTTTTGCTTCGGAGTGGCTGCGGTTCTGGATTTTCTGGAACCCGAAAATGTTCTGTGGCTAAGGATACTGAGATTTCTGCGCATTTGCGGGATTTTTTGTTGTTGTTGAAGGCATCAAATAGTTGCTTATTGAAACTCCCAAAGTCATCCAATTGTTATATTATATAATACATTTGAAGCAATAGCCTAGCCGTGGGTGGTCAACTATTTCAGCACCGTTTCGCGCTGCTTTTAGACAAGCGTGGGGGCTCGTCTTAATAAATCAATACATTTTCTTTTCACTAAATCTCCGTTTGGATATTGGTTAGGCTACCATTAGGCTGTGGAAATGCTAAGTTGATGTGAGTGTTGCTCATAATCACCTTGTCTAGTCGGCTCAATTATTAGCACTGATTAGCACACATTTTGCCAGAATGTTAAAATGTAGTTTAGCAAGTGGATTATTTTGCTCTTGACTCGCAGTTGCTTAGTAACCTAGGCTCCTGACCAAAAGCCTGTGTCTTAAATCAATCAATGTGATTTTGTTTCACTGAATCTCAAATCTGTATATTTTGTTAATTCCCTGGCTGGGCAAATAAGTGGAGGTGGTATAGTTCATCTGTCACTGATCAGAAACATTTAGCGTGCTATAATGTAGCCTAAATCAAGTGTAGGTCTATTATTTTGGCTTGATCGCATAAAAAGGCAACTCCAAAATCCTGCGGAGGTTGTGAAATATGATCACTAGACTCACATGCTTTTGAAAATATAGATTGTTATTATATTCTCTGGGTATCATGATGAATACACTCTTAAATGTAAGACCCTACGCATGCTCCCTAACAAAGCGGAGTGATGGTAGGAAAGAAGACACTTGGATCCAAAGCATGGGCTTGTCTTGGGCTCAGTTTCAAAATATCACCTTCTTATTATTTTTGGGACAGCGGTTCCACACGTTGCCGTGACGCAAGTTGTGTGGGGAAAAATATTATTTGTATTTGATTGTTATATTTCCTTATATTCTTAGCCTACTATAAAATGTGGTTTGACTGTGATCAGGGCAGCCTACGAGTTTGTTAGTTTAATGAACTGTTGATTTCATTAGCATTGCACAGCCATGTAGCATATAGTCTGTACAGACCAGTAGCAACATTCAACTCAAAATATGACATTCCATTATTTTGAACAAGAAATGATCATGATGATCATGTTAACGTGCTTCCTTTCTTCTAGCATTGTGACGTTGAATCATCTGCACGGCAGAGCTGTGATGAAGACGACCTGGAAGGCTACTATGGAATCAAATGAAGGATGCTTCCATTTCCACTGATTCCCACCCCCACCTGCTCCTGACGGTGCTGCGACTGCAGCTTGTGGAAGCTGGCCATCTCTTCCCTCTGCAGGACCAGAGTCCTCTGTTTCTCCTGCTCCAGGAGCACGTTGCCGCGGTGACGGCCAGGGAAGGAGGCGCGCTCGTTGAGGGAGGCGCGTTGCAGCTCGATGTAGCTGTCCTGCTGGGCGATGATGGCCTGAAGGGGGGGGGGGGGGAGAGGAGAGGGGAGGAGAGATGTGGGTCAACTTCTAGAAAGCGTAAGGCTTGTGGTCACAGACCATAACCAATCAAAAGGCGAGTCTAGCAGTCTCCATGTGATGTCATTTTAACATGCAGACAGACAGGTTTTGGTGTCTAGGCCTGGTAAGTATGGAAGACTTCAGTAACGTTGATGTTCATGGCCCAGTCACACACACAGACAGGACAGGAGAACTACATGCAGTCCCGTTGATTGTTCATGGCCCAGTCACACACACACAGACAGGACAGGACAGGAGGAGAGCTACATTCTAGCATGTATGTGGAGTATGAGCAGTTAAGTGGATGTGGAGAGGTTGTCGAGAGGCTATCTAGGGAAACGTGAGTGTATCTAGGGAAACGTGAGTGTATCTAGGGAAACGTGAGTGTATCTAGGGAAACGTGAGTGTATCTAGGGAAACGTGAGTGTATCTAGGGAAACGTGAGTGTATCTAGGGAAACGTGAGTGTATCTAGGGAAACGTGAGTGTATCTAGGGAAACGTGAGTGTATCTAGGGAAACGTGAGTGTATCTAGGGAAACGTGAGTGTATCTAGGGAAACGTGAGTGTATCTAGGGAAACGTGAGTGCTGTGGTTTTGTTTACCTGCAGGCTGTAGAGTCTCTGGGACAGCATCAGCACCCGGTCAAAGAACTGGTTAAGGCAGAAACAGGAACGTTAGGAAAGAGAAGGTCAACAGACAACTCTAGGTTAGTGCCAGAGACATACAACTGTTTTATACCTATGGTTTGGACACTCTTGGTACACCTTTTAGAGGCCATAATAAAACATGAGGATTGAAGAAGTTTAACAGAGGTTAAAATCCCAAATGAAATGAGCACATCTCCTACCTCAGCCTCAGGGAAGGTGTTGGACCAGATGGTGTTCCAGATGGCTGGAGAGGCCTCTTCCTCCTCCTCATCATCATCAGCCTGTACATCACACAACATTACACATTTTATGACATATCCCATCAGGGATTAAAGTACATATTGATATTAACCTTCACGTGTGATGAGACATAAATCATAACAGGAAGCAGTAGCATTTCCCTAAATAGGAAATTCCTAAGTGATGGAGTAAACCAGCTTCTGCCTTGCCCTAGTCACTAGCTACCCTACTGACTATTGTGTAGGGTGTGTGTGTGTATGTGTGTGTGTGTGTGTGTGTACTTCACCCACCTGTGGCTGCTCCAGGGCCTGGCTAGCCTGGATCTTCTTAAGCTGGGGGTCAGAGCGGCCTTTCTGGTTCCCGTCTCTGGCCTTGTCCCCTCCACTGTGGATCTTCTTCACAATGCCTTCTAACATGCACACACAGACAGAAACGCCTTTTAGATCATAATAAATGATTATATGGACAGCTATTACATCAGCATTCCTGCTCTGAGATGCTTTGTGGATACAGCCCAGAGCAGAGTGGACTCACTCTTGTTGAGGATGATGGGGCTGCTGTCATAGCCCCCAAAGGTGTCTGCTCTCCTGGGCAGAGCCCCGGACCCTGAGCCCTCCGCTGGACGTGGAGCTGGCTCGATCACACCAGAGAGCAACAGGTTCTGAAGACTCTCCACTGGGGAGGGGGAGGCAGGGGGAGAGGGGAGAGAGAGAGAGAGAGAGAGAGAGAGATGGAGGTCAGTAGAGAAAGAGAGAGATGGATTAATAATGTTTTAAGGCTGTCTTTAAGATAGGACAAGAGTAGTGAGGAGCTGACCCCCCTATAGTAACATAGTGAGGAGCTGACCCCCCTATAGTAACATAGTGAGGAGCTGACCCCCCTATAGTAACATAGTGAGGAGCTGACCCCCCTATAGTAACATAGTGAGGAGCTGACCCCCCTCTATAGTAACATAGTGAGGAGCTGACCCCCCTATAGTAACATAGTGAGGAGCTGACCCCCCCTATAGTAACACAGTGAGGAGCTGACCCCCCTATAGTAACATAGTGAGGAGCTGACCCCCCCTATAGTAACATAGTGAGGAGCTGACCCCCCCTATAGTAACATAGTGAGGAGCTGACCCCCCTATAGTAACATAGTGAGGAGCTGACCCCCTCTATAGTAACATAGTGAGGAGCTGACCCCCCCTATAGTAACACAGTGAGGAGCTGACCCCCCTATAGTAACATAGTGAGGAGCTGACCCCCCCTATAGTAACATAGTGAGGAGCTGACCCCCCCTATAGTAACATAGTGAGGAGCTGACCCCCCTATAGTAACATAGTGAGGAGCTGACCCCCCCTATAGTAACATAGTGAGGAGCTGACCCCCCTATAGTAACACAGTGAGGAGCTGACCCCCCTATAGTAACACAGTGAGGAGCTGACCCCCCTATAGTAACACAGTGAGGAGCTGACCCCCCTATAGTAACATAGTGAGGAGCTGACCCCCCTATAGTAACATAGTGAGGAGCTGACCCCCCTATAGTAACATAGTGAGGAGCTGACCCCCCTATAGTAACATAGTGAGGAGCTGACCCCCCTATAGTAACATAGTGAGGAGCTGACCCTCCTATAGTAACATAGTGAGGAGCTGACCCCCCTATAGTAACATAGTGAGGAGCTGACCCCCCCTATAGTAACATAGTGAGGAGCTGACCCCCTCTATAGTAACATAGTGAGGAGCTGACCCCCCCTATAGTAACATAGTGAGGAGCTGACCCCCCTATAGTAACATAGTGAGGAGCTGACCCCCCTATAGTAACATAGTGAGGAGCTGACCCCCCTATAGTAACATAGTGAGGAGCTGACCCCCCTATAGTAACATAGTGAGGAGCTGACCCCCCTATAGTAACATAGTGAGGAGCTGACCCCCCTATAGTAACATAGTGAGGAGCTGACCCCCCTATAGTAACATAGTGAGGAGCTGACCCCCCTATAGTAACATAGTGAGGAGCTGACCCCCCTATAGTAACATAGTGAGGAGCTGACCCCCCTATAGTAACATAGTGAGGAGCTGACCCCCCTATAGTAACACAGTGAGGAGCTGACCCCCCTATAGTAACATAGTGAGGAGCTGACCCCCCTATAGTAACATAGTGAGGAGCTGACCCCCCTATAGTAACATAGTGAGGAGCTGACCCCCCCTATAGTAACATAGTGAGGAGCTGACCCCCCTATAGTAACATAGTGAGGAGCTGACCCCCCTATAGTAACATAGTGAGGAGCTGACCCCCCTATAGTAACATAGTGAGGAGCTGACCCCCCCTATAGTAACATAGTGAGGAGCTGACCCCCCTATAGTAACATAGTGAGGAGCTGACCCCCCTATAGTAACATAGTGAGGAGCTGACCCTCCTATAGTAACATAGTGAGGAGCTGACCCCCCTATAGTAACATAGTGAGGAGCTGACCCCCCTATAGTAACATAGTGAGGAGCTGACCCCCCCTATAGTAACATAGTGAGGAGCTGACCCCCCTATAGTAACATAGTGAGGAGCTGACCCCCCTATAGTAACATAGTGAGGAGCTGACCCCCCTATAGTAACATAGTGAGGAGCTGACCCCCCTATAGTAACATAGTGAGGAGCTGACCCCCCCTATAGTAACACAGTGAGGAGCTGACCCCCCTATAGTAACATAGTGAGGAGCTGACCCCCCCTATAGTAACATAGTGAGGAGCTGACCCCCCTATAGTAACATAGTGAGGAGCTGACCCCCCTATAGTAACATAGTGAGGAGCTGACCCCCCTATAGTAACATAGTGAGGAGCTGACCCCCCTATAGTAACATAGTGAGGAGCTGACCCCCCTATAGTAACATAGTGAGGAGCTGACCCCCCTATAGTAACATAGTGAGGAGCTGACCCCCCTATAGTAACATAGTGAGGAGCTGACCCCCCTATAGTAACATAGTGAGGAGCTGACCCCCCCTATAGTAACATAGTGAGGAGCTGACCCCCCTATAGTAACATAGTGAGGAGCTGACCCCCCTATAGTAACATAGTGAGGAGCTGACCCCCCTATAGTAACATAGTGAGGAGCTGACCCCCCTATAGTAACATAGTGAGGAGTTTTTCTTTCTTTCTCATCAATCTACACACAATACCCCATAACGACAAAGCAAAAACAGGTTTTTAGACATTTTTGCACAACAAAAACGGAAATATTTAATTTACATAAGTTGTCGTTGGCAGCGATTACAGCCTGGTGTCTTCTTGGCTATGTTCCTACAAGCTTAGCACACATGTATTGGGGGAGTTTCTCCCAGATACTCTCAAGTTCTGTCAGGTTGGATGGGGAGCGTCGCTGCACAGCTATTTTCAGGTCTCTCCACCAAAGGCCTGATTGGTGGAGTGCTGCAGAGATGGTTGTCCTTCTGGAAGGTTCTCCCATCTCCACAGAGGAACTCTAGAGCTCTGTCAGAGTGACTATCGGGTTCTTGGTCACCTCCCTGACCAAGGACCTTCTCCCCCGATAGCTCACTTTGGCCGGGCGGCCAGCTCTAGGAAGAGTCTTGGTGGTTCTAAACTTCTTCCATTTAAGAATGATGGAGGCCACTGTGTTCTTGGGGACCTTCAATGCTGAATAAATGTTTAGGTACCCTTCCCCAGATCTGTGCGTCGACACAATCCTGTCTCGGAGCTCTACAGACAATTCCTTCGACCTCATGGCTTGGTTTTTGCTCTGACATGCACTGTCAACTGAGGGACCTTATATAGACAGGTGTGTGCCTTTCCAAATCATGTCCAATCAATTGAACTTACCACAGGTGGACTCCAATAATCAAGTTGTAGAAACATCTCAAGGATGACCAATGGAAACAGGATCCACCTGGGCTAAATTTTGAGTCTCATAGCAAAGAGTCTGAATATTTATGTAAATAAGGTATCTGTTTATTTGTAATACATTTGCAAACATTTCTAAAAGCCTGTTTTCTCTTTGTCATTATGGGGTTTTGTGTGTAGATTGATGAAGATTTCTATTTATTTAATCAATTTTAGAATAAGGCTGTAACGTAACAAAATGTGGAAAAAGTCAAGGGGTCTGAAAACTTTCAGAATTCACTGTAAATAAAGCGTGATTTGATTTCAATGATTTGTGAATAAGTTT
>NW_028163739.1:0-2500 GCF_964263955.1 Coregonus lavaretus
TCTGATATGGTCATACATTTGCCAGGAGGTTAGGAAGTGCAGCTCAGTTTCCACCTCATTTTGTGGGCAGTGGGCACATAGGTATTCTGTCACTGTGTACTCTCTGTTTTTTTGATAATTCTTTCCAATGTGTCAAGTAATTATCTTTTTGTTTTCTCATGATTTGGTTGGGGTCTAATTGTGTAGCGTGTCTCGTCCTAATTCTGCTCTGCATGAATTGTTTGGGGTTTTCCCAGGTCTGACAGAATCTGTGCAGAAAGATCTAGGTGCTGCTGTAGGCCCTCCTTGGTTGGGGACAGAAGCACCAGATCATCAGCAAACAGTAGACGTTTTACTTCAGATTCTAGTAGGGTGAGGCCGGGTGCTGCAGACTGTTCTAGTGGCCTCGCCAATTCATTGATATATACAGTGCATTAGGAAAGTATTTAGACCCCTTTACGTTTTCCACATTTTGTTACGTTTCAGCCTTATTCTAAAGTGAATTAAATTATTTTTTTCCCCTCATCAATCTACACAGAATACCCCATAATGATAAAGCGAAAACAGGTTGTTAGAAATGTTTGCAAATGTATTACAAATAAAAAACAGAAATACCTTATTTACATAAGTATTCAGACCCTTTGCTATGAGACTCGAAATTGAGCTCAGGTGCATCCTGTTTCCATTGATCATCCTTGAGATGTTTCTACAACTTGATTGGAGTCCACCTGTCTGTATAAGGTCCCACAGTTGACAGTGCATGACCAAGAACCCGATGGTCACTCTGACAGAGCTCCAGAGTTCCTCTGTGGAGATGGGAGAACCTTCCAGAAGGACAACCATCTCTGCAGCACTCCACCAATCAGGCCTTTATGGTAGAGTGGCCAGACGGAAGCCACTCCTCAGTAAAAGACACATGACAGCCCGCTTGGAGTTTGCCAAAAGGCAACTAAAGTACTCTCAGACCATGAGAAAGAAGATTCTCTGGGTCTGATGAAACCAAGATTGAACTCTTTGCACTGACAGAGCTTGAGAGGATCTGCAGAGAAGAATGGGAGAAACTCCCCAATTACAGGTGTGCCAAGCTTGTAGCGTCATACCCAAGAAGACTTGAGGCTGCTTCAACAAAGTACTGAGTAAAGGGTCTGAATACTTATGTAAATGTGATATTTCCGTTTTTTATTTTTTATAATTTTGCAAAAATAAATGTAACCAGTTTTTGCTTTGTCATTATGTGTGTAGATTGATGTCTCTCTTTCTCTCTCTGTCTCTGTCTCTCTCTCTCTCCCTCCCTCCCTCCCTCCCTCCCTCCCTCCCTCCCTCCCTCCCTCCCTCTCCCTCCCTCCCTCCCTCCCTCCCTCCCTCTCTCCCTCCCATCCCTGTTAGTACTGTTATTCATAATTGTAGGTTATAATTTCAAAAGACAGCTTTCAGTTCTACTCCCCACAAGAGAGACAGCATGAATAAATGTGCTCTAGAGCACACATATACACACACACACACTAAAAACCTCCAGAAGATCCCCTCCATGATGTTCCTCCCCAGTCATACCAGACACTATCTCATGCCCTCTCTCTCTCTCTCTCTCTGTGTGTGTGTGAATGTGTGGCATGCCTCTTTTAAAGTCAGTCCAGTGAATGCTCCTATCTGGCCTGAGGTGTAGCTGTAGTTGTAGGGATGAAGCCCCAGACAGACAATAACCCCCTTCCCCTATCACTAATGGACTGTTACAATAGAGACACGAAGAGAGCAACAAGCCACCGGCCACAGAGAGAAAGAACATCCTCAGACTAAGACCATTCACACACACACACACACACACACACACACACACACACACACGCGCGCACGTCAGCCAGGTCGCTCAAGAGCCACTTCAAAATCCGACGTCCGTCAAGGTACCCCTTCAAAACCGGCAACTATAGGCAACGGTGAGCGGCTCCGAGGGTCGCTTGTTCAATCCCAGTGCTAACCCTAACCCTTACCTTAACCCTTACCTTAACCCTTAACCCTTACCTTAACCCTTACCCTAACCCTTACCTTAACCCTTACCCTAACCCTTACCTTAACCCTTAACCCTTACCTTAACCCTTACCTTAACCCTTACCCTAACCCTTACCCTAACCCTTACCTTAACCCTTACCTTAACCCTTACCCTAACCCTTACCTTAACCCTTACCTTAAACCTTCCCTTAACCCTTACCCTAACCCTTACCCTAACCCTTACCCTAACCTTAACCCTTCCCTTAACCCTTACCTTAACCCTTACCCTAACCCTTACCTTAACCCTTACCTTAACCCTTACCTTAACCCTTCCCTTAACCCTTACCTTAACCCTTACCTTAACCCTTACCTTAACCCTCACCCTAACCCTTATCTTAACCCTTACCCTAACCCTTACCCTAACCCTTACCTTAACCCTTACCTTAACCCTTACCTTAACCCTTACCCTAACCCTTATCTTAACCCTTACCCTAACCCTTACCCTAACCCTTACCTTAACCCTTACCTTAACCCTTAC
>NW_028163739.1:7500-9979 GCF_964263955.1 Coregonus lavaretus
TATACAGGGGTACGAGGTGATAACAGGGTACCAGTACTGAGTCGATGTGCAGAGGTACGAGGTGATAACTAGGCTATATACACAGGGTACCAGTACTGAGTCCATATACAGGGGTACGGGTGATAACAGGGTACCAGTACTGAGTCCATATACAGGGGTACGAGGTGATAACTAGGCTATATACACAGGGTACCAGTACTGAGTCCATATACAGGGGTACGAGGTGATAACAGGGTACCAGTACTGAGTCCATATACAGGGGTACGAGGTGATAACAGGGTACCAGTACTGAGTCCATATACAGGGGTACGAGGTGATAACAGGGTACCAGTACTGAGTCCATGTCCAAGGGTACGAGGTGATAACTAGGCTATATACACAGGGTACCAGTACTGAGTCCATATACAGGGGTACGAGGTGATAACAGGGTACCAGTACTGAGTCGATGTGCAGAGGTACGAGGTGATAACTAGGCTATATACACAGGGTACCAGTACTGAGTCCATATACAGGGGTACGAGGTGATAACTAGGCTATATACACAGGGTACCAGTACTGAGTCCATATACAGGGGTACGAGGTAATAACAGGGTACCAGTACTGAGTCCATATACAGGGGTACGAGGTGATAACAGGGTACCAGTACTGAGTCGATGTGCAGAGGTACGAGGTGATAACTAGGCTATATACACAGGGTACCAGTACTGAGTCCATATACAGGGGTACGAGGTGATAACTAGGCTATATACACAGGGTACCAGTACTGAGTCCATATACAGGGGTACGAGGTAATAACAGGGTACCAGTACTGAGTCCATATACAGGGGTACGAGGTGATAACAGGGTACCAGTACTGAGTCCATATACAGGGGTACGAGGTAATAACAGGGTACCAGTACTGAGTCCATATACAGGGGTACGAGGTGATAACAGGGTACCAGTACTGAGTCCATATACAGGGGTACGAGGTGATAACAGGGTACCAGTACTGAGTCGATGTGCAGAGGTACGAGGTGATAACTAGGCTATATACACAGGGTACCAGTACTGAGTCCATATACAGGGGTACGAGGTGATAACAGGGTACCAGTACTGAGTCGATGTGCAGAGGTACGAGGTGATAACTTGGCTATATACACAGGGTACCAGTACTGAGTCCATATACAGGGGTACGAGGTGATAACAGGGTACCAGTACTGAGTCGATGTGCAGAGGTACGAGGTGATAACTTGGCTATATACACAGGGTACCAGTACTGAGTCCATATACAGGGGTACGAGGTGATAACAGGGTACCAGTACTGAGTCCATATACAGGGGTACGAGGTGATAACAGGGTACCAGTACTGAGTCCATATACAGGGGTACGAGGTGATAACAGGGTACCAGTACTGAGTCCATATACAGGGGTACGAGGTGATAACAGGGTACCAGTACTGAGTCCATATACAGGGGTACGAGGTGTTAACTTGGCTATACGAGGTGTGTGTGTGTGTTAGTGGGTGTTAGAACACTTCGATTGATGGTAGAGGAGTGAGTGGTTGTTCAGTGTTCAGTGTTCAGTGTTCAGTGTTCAGTGTGGGGTTCAGAGATGTATTACTGATGCTAGTGAGTGTTGTTCAGTGTGGGGTTCAGAGATGTATTATTGATGCTAGTGAGTGTTGTTCAGTGTGGGGTTCAGAGATGTATTATTGATGCTAGTTAGTGTTGTTCAGTGTTCAGTGTGGGGTTCAGAGATGTATTATTGATGCTAGTGAGTGTTGTTCAGTGTTCAGTGTGGGGTTCAGAGATGTATTACTGATGCTAGTGAGTGTTGTTCAGTGTGGGGTTCAGAGATGTATTACTGATGCTAGTGAGTGTTGTTCAGTGTGGGGTTCAGAGATGTATTATTGATGCTAGTTAGTGTTGTTCAGTGTTCAGTGTGGGGTTCAGAGATGTATTATTGATGCTAGTTAGTGTTGTTCAGTGTTCAGTGTGGGGTTCAGAGATGTATTATTGATGCTAGTGAGTGTTGTTCAGTGTGGGGTTCAGAGATGTATTATTGATGCTAGTTAGTGTTGTTCAGTGTTCAGTGTGGGGTTCAGAGATGTATTATTGATGCTAGTTAGTGTTGTTCAGTGTTCAGTGTGGGGTTCAGAGATGTATTATTGATGCTAGTGAGTGTTGTTCATTGTTCAGTGTGGGGTTCAGAGATGTATTATTGATGCTAGTGACTGTTGTTCAGTGTTCAGTGTGGGGTTCAGAGATGTATTATTGCTGCCTCATTTTGTCCCCTGTGGGCCACCATACTGCCTCCTTCAGGTTGCCATGGCACAGAGACGGAACACAGGCAAGCATCTCCCTGCTTAGCCTCCTGCAAGTTCTTCCATCAACTCTCTCTCATAAACACAAACCGCAGTGCTCACATGCACACACACAACGCAGTGCACACACACACACACAACGCAGTGCACACACACACACACAACGCAGTGCTCACA
>NW_028163738.1:0-85000 GCF_964263955.1 Coregonus lavaretus
GAGGATGTGTCTGTCCTTGTAGAAGGTTGATGAGGAGGATGTGTTTGTAGAAGGTGATGAGGAGGATGTGTCTGTCCTGTAGGAAGGTGATGAGGAGGATGTGTCTGTCCTGTAGGAAGGTGATGAGGAGATGTGTCTGTTCTGTAGGAAGGTGATGAGAGGATGTGTCTGTTCTGTAGGAAGGTGATGAGGAGGATGTGTCTGTCTGTAGGAAGGTGATGAGGAGGATGTGTCTGTCCTGTAGGAAGGTGATGAGGAGGATGTGTCTGTTCTGTAGGAAGGTGATGAGGAGGATGTGTCTGTCCTGTAGGAAGGTGATGAGGAGGATGTGTCTGTCTGTAGGAAGGTGATGAGGAGGATGTCTGTTCTGTAGGAAGGTGATGAGGAGGATGTGTCTGTTCTGTAGGAAGGTGATGAGGAGGATGTGTCTGTCCTGTAGGAAGGTGATGAGGAGGATGTGTCTGTTCTGTAGGAAGGTGATGAGGAGGATGTGTCTGTCCTGTAGGAAGGTGATGAGGAGGATGTGTCTGTCCTGTAGGAAGGTGATGAGGAGGATGTGTCTGTCCTGTAGGAAGGTGATGAGGAGGATGTGCTGTTCCTGTAGGAAGGTGATGAGGAGGATGTGTCTGTTCCTGTAGGAAGGTGATGAGGAGGATGTGTCTGTTCTGTAGGAAGGTGATGAGGAGGATGTGTCTGTTCTGTAGGAAGGTGATGAGGAGGATGTGTCTGTCCTGTAGGAAGGTGATGAGGAGGATGTGTCTGTCCTGTAGGAAGGTGATGAGGAGGATGTGTCTGTTCTGTAGGAAGGTGATGAGGAGGATGGTGTCTGTCTGTAGGAAGGTGATGAGGAGGATGTGTCTGTTCTGTAGGAAGGTGATGAGGAGGATGTGTCTGTTCTGTAGGAAGGTGATGAGGAGGATGTGTCTGTCCTGTAGGAAGGTGATGAGGAGGATGTGTCTGTCCTGTAGGAAGGTGATGAGGAGGATGTGTCTGTCTGTAGGAAGGTGATGAGGAGGATGTGTCTGTTCTGTAGGAAGGTGATGAGGAGGATGTGTCTGTTCTTGTAGGAAGGTGATGAGGAGGATGTGTCTGTTCTGTAGGAAGGTGATGAGGAGGATGTGTCTGTTCTGTAGGAAGGTGATGAGGAGGATGTGTCTGTAGGAAGGTGATGAGGAGGATGTGTCTGTCCTGTAGGAAGGTGATGAGGAGGTGTCTGTTCTGTAGGAAGGTGATGAGGAGGATGTGTACAGTCTGTAGGAAGGTGATGAGGAGGAGGTGTCTGTCAATGTAGGAAGGTGATGAGGAGGATGTGTCTGTTCTGTAGGAAGGTGATGAGGAGGATGTGTCTGTCCTGGAGGAAGGTGATGAGGAGGATGTGTCTGTAGGAAGGTGATGAGGAGGATGTGTCTGTCCTGTAGGAAGGTGATGAGGAGGATGTGTCTGTTCTGTAGGAAGGTGATGAGGAGGATGTCTGTTCTGTAGAAGGTGATGAGGAGGATGTGTCTGTAGGAAGGTGATGAGGAGGATGTGTCTGTCCTGTAGGAAGGTGATGAGGAGGTGTCTGTCCTGTAGGAAGGTGATGAGGAGGATGTGTCTGTTCTGTAGGAAGGTGATGAGGAGGATGTGTCTGTTCTGTAGGAAGGTGATGAGGAGGATGTGTCTGTCCTGTAGGAAGGTGATGAGGAGGATGTGTCTGTAGGAAGGTGATGAGGAGGATGTGTCTGTTCTGTAGGAAGGTGATGAGGAGGATGTGTCTGTAGGAAGGTGATGAGGAGGATGTGTCTGTTCTGTAGGAAGGTGATGAGGAGGATGTGTCTGTCCTGTAGGAAGGTGATGAGGAGGATGTGTCTGTTCTGTAGCAAGGTGATGAGGAGGATGTGTCTGTTCTGTAGGAAGGTGATGAGGAGGATGTGTCTGTTCTGTAGGAAGGTGATGACGAGGATGTGTCTGTCCTGTAGGAAGGTGATGAGGAGGATGTGTCTGTCCTGTAGGAAGGTGATGAGGATGATGTGTCTGTCCTGTAGGAAGGTGATGAGGAGGATGTGTCTGTTCTGTAGGAAGGTGATGAGGAGGATGTGTCTGTTCTGTAGGAAGGTGATGAGGAGGATGTGTCTGTTCTGTAGGAAGGTGATGAGGAGGATGTGTCTGTTCTGTAGGAAGGTGATGAGGAGGATGTGTCTGTTCTGTAGGAAGGTGATGAGGAGGATGTGTCTGTTCTGTAGGAAGGTGATGAGGAGGATGTGTCTGTTCTGTAGGAAGGTGATGAGGAGGATGTGTCTGTCCTGTAGGAAGGTGATGAGGAGGATGTGTCTGTTCTGTAGGAAGGAGATGAGGAGGATGTGTCTGTTCTGTAGGAAGGTGATGAGGAGGATGTGTCTGTTCTGTAGGAAGGTGATGAGGAGGATGTGTCTGTCCTGTAGGAAGGTGATGAGGAGGATGTGTCTGTTCTGTAGGAAGGTGAAGAGGAGGATGTGTCTGTTCTGTAGGAAGGTGATGAGGAGGATGTGTCTGTTCTGTAGGAAGGTGATGATGAGGATGTGTCTGTTCTGTAGCAAGGTGATGAGGAGGATGTGTCTGTCCTGTAGGAAGGTGATGAGGAGGTGTCTGTTCTGTAGGAAGGTGATGAGGAGGATGTGTCTGTAGGAAGGTGATGAGGAGGATGTGTCTGTCCTGTAGGAAGGTGATGAGGAGGTGTCTGTCCTGTAGGAAGGTGATGAGGAGGATGTGTCTGTTCTGTAGGAAGGTGATGAGGAGGATGTGTCTGTTCTGTAGGAAGGTGATGAGGAGGATGTGTCTGTCCTGTAGGAAGGTGATGAGGAGGATGTGTCTGTAGGAAGGTGATGAGGAGGATGTGTCTGTTCTGTAGGAAGGTGATGAGGAGGATGTGTCTGTAGGAAGGTGATGAGGAGGATGTGTCTGTTCTGTAGGAAGGTGATGAGGAGGATGTGTCTGTCCTGTAGGAAGGTGATGAGGAGGATGTGTCTGTTCTGTAGCAAGGTGATGAGGAGGATGTGTCTGTTCTGTAGGAAGGTGATGAGGAGGATGTGTCTGTTCTGTAGGAAGGTGATGACGAGGATGTGTCTGTCCTGTAGGAAGGTGATGAGGAGGATGTGTCTGTCCTGTAGGAAGGTGATGAGGAGGATGTGTCTGTCCTGTAGGAAGGTGATGAGGAGGATGTGTCTGTTCTGTAGGAAGGTGATGAGGAGGATGTGTCTGTTCTGTAGGAAGGTGATGAAGAGGATGTGTCTGTTCTGTAGGAAGGTGATGAGGAGGATGTGTCTGTTCTGTAGGAAGGTGATGAGGAGGATGTGTCTGTTCTGTAGGAAGGTGATGAGGAGGATGTGTCTGTCCTGTAGGAAGGTGATGAGGAGGATGTGTCTGTTCTGTAGGAAGGTGATGAGGAGGATGTGTCTGTTCTGTAGGAAGGTGATGAGGAGGATGTGTCTGTAGGAAGGTGATGAGGAGGATGTGTCTGTAGGAAGGTGATGAGGAGGATGTGTCTGTCCTGGAGGAAGGTGATGAGGAGGATGTGTCTGTTCTGTAGGAAGGTGATGAGGAGGATGTGTCTGTTCTGTAGGAAGGTGATGAGGAGGATGTGTCTGTTCTGGAGGAAGGTGATGAGGAGGATGTGTCTGTCCTGTAGGAAGGTGATGAGGAGGATGTGTCTGTTCTGTAGGAAGGTGATGAGGAGGATGTGTCTGTTCTGTAGGAAGGTGATGAGGAGGATGTGTCTGTTCTGTAGGAAGGTGAAGAGGAGGATGTGTCTGTCCTGTAGGAAGGTGATGAGGAGGATGTGTCTGTTCTGTAGGAAGGTGATGAGGAGGATGTGTCTGTTCTGTAGGAAGGTGATGAGGAGGATGTGTCTGTTCTGTAGGAAGGTGATGAGGAGGATGTGTCTGTCCTGTAGGAAGGTGATGAGGAGGATGTGTCTGTTCTGTAGGAAGGTGATGAGGAGGATGTGTCTGTTCTGTAGGAAGTTGATGAGGAGGATGTGTCTGTAGGAAGGTGATGAGGAGGATGTGTCTGTCCTGTAGGAAGGTGATGAGGAGGATGTGTCTGTCCTGTAGGAAGGTGATGAGGAGGATGTGTCTGTCCTGTAGGAAGGTGATGAGGAGGATGTGTCTGTTCTGTAGGAAGGTGATGAGGAGGATGTGTCTGTAGGAAGGAGATGAGGAGGATGTGTCTTTTCTGTAGGAAGGTGATGAGGAGGATGTGTCTGTTCTGTAGGAAGGTGATGAGGAGGATGTGTCTGTAGGAAGGAGATGAGGAGGATGTGTCTGTAGGAAGGTGATGAGGAGGATGTGTCTGTTCTGTAGGAAGGTGATGAGGAGGATGTGTCTGTAGGAAGGTGATGGGGAGGATGTGTCTGTTCTGTAGGAAGGTGATGAGGAGGATGTGTCTGTCCTGGAGGAAGGTGATGAGGAGGATGTGTCTGTAGGAAGGTGATGAGGAGGATGTGTCTGTAGGAAGGTGATGAGGAGGATGTGTCTGTTCTGTAGGAAGGTGATGAGGAGGATGTGTCTGTTCTGTAGGAAGGTGATGAGGAGGATGTGTCTGTAGGAAGGAGATGAGGAGGATGTGTCTGTAGGAAGGTGATGAGGAGGATGTGTCTGTTCTGTAGGAAGGTGATGAGGAGGATGTGTCTGTTCTGTAGGAAGGTGATGAGGAGGATGTGTCTGTTCTGTAGGAAGGTGATGAGGAGGATGTGTCTGTTCTGTAGGAAGGTGATGAGGAGGATGTGTCTGTCCTGTAGGAAGGTGATGAGGAGGTGTCTGTCCTGTAGGAAGGTGATGAGGAGGATGTGTCTGTTCTGTAGGAAGGTGATGAGGAGGATGTGTCTGTTCTGTAGGAAGGTGATGAGGAGGATGTGTCTGTTCTGTAGGAAGGTGATGAGGAGGATGTGTCTGTAGGAAGGTGATGAGGAGGATGTGTCTGTAGGAAGGTGATAAGGAGGATGTGTCTGTCCTGTAGGAAGGTGATGAGGAGGATGTGTCTGTCCTGTAGGAAGGTGATGAGGAGGATGTGTCTGTTCTGTAGGAAGGTGATGAGGAGGATGTGTCTGTTCTGGAGGAAGGTGATGAGGAGGATGTGTCTGTCCTGTAGGAAGGTGATGAGGAGGATGTGTCTGTTCTGTAGGAAGGTGATGAGGAGGATGTGTCTGTTCTGTAGGAAGGTGATGGGGAGGATGTGTCTGTCCTGTAGGAAGGTGATGAGGAGGATGTGTCTGTTCTGTAGGAAGGTGATGAGGAGGATGTGTCTGTTCTGTAGGAAGGTGATGAGGAGGATGTGTCTGTTCTGTAGGAAGGTGATGAGGAGGATGTGTCTGTTCTGTAGGAAGGTGATGAGGAGGATGTGTCTGTCCTGTAGGAAGGTGATGAGGAGGATGTGTCTGTTCTGTAGGAAAGTGATGAGGAGGATGTGTCTGTAGGAAGGTGATGAGGAGGATGTGTCTGTTCTGTAGCAAGGTGATGAGGAGGATGTGTCTGTCCTGTAGGAAGGTGATGGGGAGGATGTGTGCGTACGATGCACAGCGGTTTGAGTGGAAGGAGCTGGCTCCGATGCAGCTGGCCCGCTCTCTGTTCGGAGCCACCATCCATAAAGACAAGATCTACGTAGCAGCAGGCGTTACAGACACCGGCCTGACGGACACCGTGGAGGTCTACGACATCAAAACAAACAGGTCAGTAGCAGGCCTGCAGCCTCAGTGTGTGTGTCAGACTTCATGGAGGTCTACCACAGTAATACCAACAAGTCAGATTTCACATTGCTGAAAGTGCTATGAAGTCTGAGTTAACTGTCCTGCCAACATATTCTCTCTGGGAGCTGATGATGATTCGATAACAATGAACAGTGATTGATTTACCTCTACTCATATGGCTGTTAAACCCCTAATCTGTATCGCCAGGTGGTCAGACTTTGTGGAGTTCCCTCAGGGTCGTAGCTCTCTCAGTCTGGCATCGGTGGCCGGGGGTCTCTACGCTGTCGGAGGCTTCGCCATGATGCCCAGCGAGGACAAGGAGGAACTCCTCCCCAAGGAGATGAACGACATCTGGAGGTGAGGAACACACAGACGCCTGGCAGGGAGGATCAGGGCTCTGGTTAAAGTGCTGATAGCAACACTGACACACTGGGCCACAAATGCTCCAAATCATTTCACTACAAGACCTATGGTCACTACAGACTCCTGTTCTGTCCTCATCTGTCCTCATACCTGACGTCCTGTTCTGTCCTCTTACCTAACAACCTGTTCTTTTCTCTTACCTAACATCCTGTTATGTTCTCTTACCTAACATCCTGTTCTGTCCTCTTACCTAACATCCTGTTCTGTCCTCTTACCTAACATCCTGTTCTGTTCTCTTACCTGACGGCCTGTTCTGTCCTCTTACCTAACATCCTGTTCTGTTCTCTTACCTAACATCCTGTTCTGTCCTCTTACCTAACATCCTGTTCTGTTCTCTTACCTAACATCCTGTTCTGTCCTCTTACCTAACATCCTGTTCTGTTCTCTTACCTGACGGCCTGTTCTGTCCTCTTACCTAACACCCTGTTCTGTTCTCTTACCTGACGGCCTGTTCTGTCCTCTTACCTAACATCCTGTTCTGTTCTCTTACCTAACATCCTGTTCTGTCCTCTTACCTAACATCCTGTTCTGTTCTCTTACCTAACATCCTGTTCTGTCCTCTTACCTAACATCCTGTTCTGTTCTCTTACCTAACATCCTGTTCTGTCCTCTTACCTAACATCCTGTTCTGTTCTCTTACCTGACGGCCTGTTCTGTTCTCTTACCTAACATCCTGTTCTGTCCTCTTACCTAACATCCTGTTCTGTTCTCTTACCTAACATCCTGTTCTGTCCTCTTACCTAACATCCTGTTCTGTTCTCTTACCTAACACCCTGTTCTGTTCTCTTACCTAACATCCTGTTCTGTCCTCTTACCTGATGTCCTGTCCTTTCCTCCTACAGGTATGACGAGGGGGAAAGGAAGTGGGTGGGCGTCCTGCGGGAGATCCAATATGCCTCTGGGGCCACCATCCTGGGGGCGCGACTCAACACGCTCCGACTCACCAAGATGTAACACTCAACACGCTCCGACTCACCAAGATGTAACACTCAACACGCTCCGACTCACCAAGATGTAACACTCAACACTCTCCGACTCACCAAGATGTAACACTCAACACTCTCCGACTCACCAAGATGTAACACTCAACACACTCCGACGCACCAAGATGTAACACTCCTCAACACCATGAGACTCACCAAGTTTTAAAGATGTTACACTCCTCACAGTGCCACCTGTTCCAACCCATGACATCTGTGTTTGACCTGGAGGGAGTTAGTGGGAGGTCACATGGAAAAGCATCTCTGGGGCCTCCCGAGTGGCGCAGCGGTCTAAGGCACTGCATCTCAGTGCTTGAGGCGTCACTACAGACCCCCGGATTAGATTCCAGGCTGTATCACAACCGGCCGTGACCGGGAGTCCCATAGGGTGGCGCACAATTGGCCCAGCGTCGTCCGGGTTAGGGGAGGGCTTGGCCGGGGGAGCTTTACTTGGCTCATCGCGCTCTAGCGACTCCTTATGGCGGTCCGGGCACCTGCAGGCTGACTTCAGTCGTCAGTTGAACGGTGTTTCCTCTGACAAATTGGTGCAGCTGGCTTCCAGGTTAAGTTTCAGAGGACGCATGACTCGACCTTCGCCACTCCCGAGCCCGTTGGGGAGTTGCAGCGATGAGACAAGATCATAATTGGATCGCAATTGGATATCACAAAATTGGGGAGAAATATATATACAGTACCAGTCCAAAGTTTGGACACAGCTACTCATTCAATGGTTTTTCTTTCATCAATTTGTTTAACACTTGTTTGGTTACTACATGATTCCATATGTGTTATTTCATAGTTTTGATATCTTCACTATTATTCTACAATGTATAAAATAGTAAAAATAAAGAAAAACCCTTGAATGAGTAGGTGTGTCCAAACTTTTGACTGGTACTGTATAACAAATAAAAAGATTAAACAAATAAATAAATAGCATCTCTGTTTTAGTAAAGCTTGAAAGACTGGAATGTATATGTTGAGTGGCTTTATGTCATGGTTTCTGCCGAGGCTGCTCCTTCTCCTTGTTCGGGCAGGCTTCGGCGGTCGTCGTCCCCGGAGTACTAGCTGCCACCGTTCGTTGTTTCTGTGTGTGTTTGGTTTGGTCTGTTTTGGTACACCTGTTGCTCATTTTGTCTTGATTATGTGTCCTTTAAGTTCTCGTTGTTTCTGTCTTGTGGTTGTGTGTAGTTGTTCTATGTCAGCAGGTGTTGCCAGTCAGTTTGTGCTCTATTTTTATAGAGAGTCCGCACTGTTGTGCGTTTGTTGTATTTTTACGCTGAGTGCGTTATTTTCCTTGTTCTTCCGGCTCTGTTTGTAGCCGTTCATTCTGTGGACTTTATTAAAGTATTTTGGACTTGCATCTGCATCCTGCATTTGATTCCACACCACACCTCCGCCCGTCTCTGACACTTTACTGCAGGTCAAAAGACTGGAACCACAAGAGCTGCACCTCTTCCAACACCGCAACACATCTAAAATACTATTACCAACACGTCTAAAGGACTATTATCACAACACATCTAGAGGACTCTATTATCAACACATCTAAAGGACTATTATCACAACACATCTAGAGGACTCTATTATCAACACATCTAAAGGACTATTATCACAACACATCTAGAGAACTCTATTATCAACACATCTAAAGGACTATTATCACAACACATCTAGAGGACTCTATTATCAACACATCTAAAGGACTATTATCACAACACATCTAGAGGACTCTATTATCAACACATCTAAAGGACTATTATCACAACACATCTAGAGGACTCTATTATCAACACATCTAAAGGACTATTATCACAACACATCTAGAGAACTCTTATCAACATATCTAAATGACTATTATCACAACACATCTAGAGGACTCTATTATCAACACATCTAAAGGACTATTATCACAACACATCTAGAGGACTCTATTATCAACACATCTAAAGGACTATTATCACAACATATCTAGGACTCTATTATCAACACATCTAAAGGACTATTATCACAACACATCTAGAGGACTCTATTATCAACACATCTAAAGGACTATTATCACAACACATCTAGAGAACTCTATTATCAACACATCTAAAGGACTATTATCACAACATATCTAGGACTCTATTATCAACACATCTAAAGGACTATTATCACAACACATCTAGAGGACTCTATTATCAACACATCTAAAGGACTATTATCACAACACATCTAGAGAACTCTATTATCAACACATCTAAAAGACTATTATCACAACACATCTAGAGGACTCTATTATCAACACATCTAAAGGACTATTATCACAACACATCTAGAGGACTCTATTATCAACACATCTAAAGGACTATTATCACAACACATCTAGAGGACTCTATTATCAACACATCTAAAGGACTATTATCACAACACATCTAAAGGACTATTATCACAATACGTCTAGAGGACTCTATTATCAACACATCTAAAGGACTATTATCACAACACATCTAGAGGACTCTATTATCAACACATCTAGAGGACTATTATCACAACATATCTAGAGGACTCTATTATCAACACATCTAAAAGACTATTATCAACACATCTAAAGGACAATTATCACAACACATCTAGAGGACTCTATTATCAACACATCTAAAATACTATTATATACACATCTAAAGGACTATTATCACAACACATCTCAAGGACTATTATCAACTCGTCTAGAGGACTCTATTATCAACACGTCTAGAGGACTCTATCAACATGTCTAAAGGACTCGTATCACAACTCGACTAGAGGACTCTATTATTACAACACTTTTTTATATTGTATATGTTATAATCTGTTCATCTATGATGCCCTCTGGTACCCCCCAAACTCGCCGGACCCAGTACCGGGCCCAAAACATCTGCTCTGAGTTTAACAGTCTAACTCACATAATGCTAGCAGTTCACAAGAGCATACGTAGAGTAGACTCCTGGAGGGGGGAAAGAATTTACGTTTTTCACTGTGTAGATAAATTGTGTGAAATAAAACAGTCTAATTGAAGATAAACCGTCTGTGTTATTGTTGAATCCATCCATTAAAAGTCCATCCTATAGTAAATCCCTCAGTGTGGCACAGGAGCCAGATGAGAGCTGAACCACGTCCAGTTTCCAAACGTTGTTGAAAGTTGCAGATAGAAATGCCACAAATAGAGCCGATACAATTCCTTGGTCTACATAACATATTTCTGTCTGAAGGTTCCAAGATGTTGTTCCAAGATGTTGTGCCTTGCTGAATGTGTCCCTGGGTTCAGAGAGGGCAGTAGTGGTCCTACAGAGGGCAGTAGTGGTCCTACAGAGGGCAGTAGTGGTCCTACAGAGGGCAGTACTGGTCCTACAGAGGGCAGTAGTGGTCCTACAGAGGGCAGTACTGGTCCTACAGAGGGCAGTACTGGTCCTACAGAGGGCAGTAGTGGTCCTACAGAGGGCAGTAGTGGTACTACAGAGGGCAGTAGTGGTCCTACAGAGGGCAGTAGTGGTCCTACAGAGGGCAGTAGTGGTCCTACAGAGGGCAGTAGTGGTCCTACAGAGGGCAGTAGTGGTCCTACAGAGGGCAGTAGTGGTCCTACAGAGGGCAGTACTACAGAGGGCAGGAGTGGTCCTACAGAGGGCAGTAGTGGTCCTACAGAGGGCAGTACTACAGAGGGCAGTAGTGGTCCTACAGAGGGCAGTAGTGGTCCTACAGAGGGCAGTAGTGGTCCTACAGAGGGCAGTACTACAGAGGGCAGTAGTGGTCCTACAGAGGGCAGTAGTGGTCCTACAGAGGGCAGTACTACAGAGGGCAGTAGTGGTCCTACAGAGGGCAGTAGTGGTCCTACAGAGGGCAGTAGTGGTCCTACAGAGGGCAGTAGTGGTCCTACAGAGGGCAGTACTGGTCCTACAGAGGGCAGTAGTGGTCCTACAGAGGGCAGTAGTGGTCCTACAGAGGGCAGTAGTGGTCCTACAGAGGGCAGTAGTGGTCCTACAGAGGGCAGTAGTGGTCCTACAGAGGGCAGTAGTGGTCCTACAGAGGGCAGTAGTGGTCCTACAGAGGGCAGTAGTGGTCCTACAGAGGGCAGTCTCTACAGCTGCTACACCAGCGGTATACACCAGCGGTATCAATAACTATGTCTGAGGACAATTCACCATCCTCATGATCAACCCTGTCTACCAGCCAACTCACCATCACCATGATCAACCCTGTCTACCATCCAACTCACCATGATCAACCCTGTCTACCATCCAACTCACCATGATCAACCCTGTCTAGTGGTCCTCTGTAGCTCAGCTGGTAGAGCACGGCGCTTGTAACGCCAAGGTAGTGGGTTCGATCCCCGGGACCACCCATACACAAAAAATTTATGCATGCATGACTGTAAGTCGCTTTGGATAAAAGCGTCTGCTAAATGGCATATTATTATTATTATTATTATTATCAACACAGTATAGAAGAGTTGCAGCCAGTGGATGCCGTCAATAAAAAATAACATTAATTTCAAACATTTAATTGAAACATTGGATACAGAACCAAAACATGTAATTCAAACGTCACTCCTCTCTACACACAGGAATAAAAACACTAAACAGTTTTGGAATAATTGATCTATATGGTTTAATATTGAAATGCTGTATTAGTCTCCTGTGTTACACACGATAAACACGAACCGATAGGATAAATGACAGAAATGACAGTGTAATGTTAATAGCACCTCTAAACACTACGGTGCTCATTGTTTTAGTATGGTGTTTATATATCTAACTACCACTGTATAGTCATGGTCTATGTAGACCAGTCAACTAAGACATTGGGTTTACATTGTAAAGTATAGAATCAGCGAATGGCAGACACAGTATGACTGGCTGAATGCAGCAGTAGGAGACAGTAGTTGGATACATGGAAACCCTTATAGTGTGACAGGAGAAGATGCTGTTTCAGCTCTGATTAAGGTAATACATTGTTGATTTCTATTATGAAGAGAAAGAAAGTCAACATTAACAATAAGACGTTTACTAACTCACATTAGTTTACCCATTAATCAACCTTACATGTGCAGAACCACCAACCTCTCTTACTTTGAAACATTTGATTTTAACGTCTGGTGTTTTAACACCAGAACAAAACATAAAGAAACAATGGACCTCCGTTGTGAAAACAACTCCTTTATCTTCTAGTATGAACACATCTGTCTTCATCATCCTTAATATACACCCTGTCTTCTCACTAGCCAGAGGGAACATATAGAAGTACAATCTCCATCGAGGTCGAATTTCAAAACTCTTTTCTTCCATCTGAAGAAGGCCACAGAATCAACCCTGCTGGACTACAACCTCCCTCTATTAGCTTATCCCAAGAACTACAAATCCCAACAGGCTTTACAAAAACACTCAACGTTCCGGCCCTAACCTATCCGGCCGGCCGGACCTACCTAGTTTCACTTTTTGACAAACATTTGCTTTAGTTACAACGAACGTAGAATGCAAACAATCACACTTCTAAGCACCAACTCATCAGTTCCAACATACCCTGGTTTAAGGACTTGTTTAAAGACATGTAACTAAACAGGGTCCTTTTAAATGTCCCTTCTCTTTCACTGTTTTCACTCTTTCCTTTGAGTGTAACATATCCATTACCATGTTAGACTTGTGCTCACACAGATTCAAAGCATTTGATCAATCAGAATTGGCCAGTAAGTACTTGTTCATGAAAAACCTCTGATTCTAAACATACTCACACAATTAAGACCTAGTTCCCCTACCCACAATCCTTCAGATCTGATACTAGGGACCTTTATCCTTCTCTAATGAAACCTCTCTAAGATACAGTAAATATATTGATTGTGAGCCAATCAAGCACCGATCCATCAACACACATCTTAGAGTGCTTGGAGGGACGTGGCACAAAGACTCGATAAAGGGCTGGCTGTAAAGTAATGCCTTCTGCCTAATAGTACCTATTCAATACTACTCTCTCTTGTTACGAAATTCCAGGAACATTGAACACATTCCCTGGTTTTCTATAAATCCTGGTTGGAGGATCCCGGAATGTTGCAACCCCATTCTGACCCAAAGTGCTTATATCAATAGTACCACCACTACCATTACTCCTTAACCAATACCAACCCTAACCCCAACTAACCCTAACTAACCCAATACCAACCAACCCTAACTAACCCAATACCAACCAACCAACCCTAACTAACCCAATACCAACCAACCCTAACTAACCCAATACCCACCAACCAACCATAACCCTAACTAACCCGAACTAACCCAATACCAACCAACCCTAACTAACCCAATACCCACCAACCAACCATAACCCTAACTAACCCAATACCCACCAACCAACCATAACCCTAACTAACCCAATACCCACCAACCAACCCTAACTAACCCAATACCAACCAACCCTAACTAACCCAAACTAACCCAATACCCACCAACCAACCCTAACTCTAAATAACCCAATACTCACCAACCAACCCTAACTATCCCAATACCCACCAACCAACCCTAACTAAGCCAATACCCACCAACCAACCCTAACTAACCCAATACCCACCAACCAACCCTAACTAACCCAATACCCACTAACCAACCCTAACTAACCCAATAACCACCAACCAACCCTAACTAACCCAATACCCACCAACATCACATTCATTTCCATGGCATCTCATTTCCATCAACTAACTATATAGATAGACCCATAGATAATATAACAGAATATACTATAAGAGATAGACCGATAGATAATATTACAGAATATACAGTCGTGGTCAAAAGTTTTGAGAATGACACAAATACTATTCAAAGTCTGCTGCCTCAGTTTCGATGATGGCAATTTGCATATACTCCAGAATGTCATGAAGAGTGATCAGATTAAATGCAATTAATTGCAAAGTCCCTCTTTGCCACGAAAATGAACTTAATCCCCAAAAAACATTTCCACTGCATTTCAGCCCTGCCACAAAAGGACCAGCTGCCATCATGTCAGTGATTCTCTCGTTAACACATGTGAGAGTGTTGACGAGGACAAGGCTGGAGATAACTCTGTCATGCTGATTGAGTTAGAATAACAGACTGTAAGCTTTAAAAGGAGGGTGGTGCTTGAAATCATTGTTCTTCCTCTGTTAACCATGGTTACCTGCAAGGAAACACGTGCCGTCATCATTGCTTTGCACAAAAAGGGCTTCACAGGCAAGGATATTGCTGCTAGTAAGATTGCACCTAAATCAACCATTTATCGGATCATCAAGAACATCAAGGAGAGAGGTTCAATTGTTGTGAAGAAGGCGTCAGGGCGCCCAAGAAAGTCCAGCAAGCGCCAGGACCGTCTCCTAAAGTTGATTCAGCTGCGGGATCGGGGCACCACCAGTGCAGAGCTTGCTCAGGAATGGCAGCAGGCATGTGCGAGTGCATCTGCACGCACAGTGAGGCGAAGGCTTTTGGAGGGTGGCCTGGTGTCAAGAAGGGCAGCAAAGAAGCCACTTCTCTCCAGGAAAAACATCAGGGACAGACTGATATTCTGCAAAAGGTACAGGGATTGGACTGCTGAGGACTGGGGTAAAGTCATTTTCTCTGATGAATCCCCTTTCCGATTGTTTGGGGCATCCGGAAAACACCTTGTCCGGAGAAGACAAGGTGAGCGCTACCATCAGTCCTGTGTCATGCCAACAGTAAAGCATCCTGGGGTTGCATCTCAGCCAAGGGAGTGGGCTCATTCACAATTTTGCCTAAGAACACAGCCATGAATAAAGAATGGTACCTACACATTCTCCAAGAGCAACTTCTCCCAACCATCCAAGAACAGTTTGGTGACGACCAATGCCTTTTCCAGCATGATGACTAAGTGGCTCGGGGAACAAAACATCAACATTTTGGGTCCATGGCCAGGAAACTCCCCAGACCTTAATCCCATTGAGAACTTGTGGTCGATCCTCAAGAGGCGGGTGGCCAAACAAAAACCCACAAATTCTGACAAACTCCAAGCATTGATTATGCAAGAATGGGCTGCCATCAGTCAGGATGTGGCCCAGAAGTTAATTGACAGCATGCCAGGGCGGATTGCAGAGGTCTTGAAAAAGAAGGGTCAGCACTGCAAATATTGACTCTTTGCATAAACTTAATGTAATTGTCAATAAAAGCCTTTGACACTTATGGAATGCTTGTAATTATACTTCACTATACCATAGTAACATCTGATAAAAAATATATCATCACACTGAAGCAGCGAACTTTGTGAAGACCAATACTTGTGTCACTCTCAAAACTTTTGACCACGACTGTATTATAGAGATAGACCCATAGATAATATAACATCTACTATTGTCTACCGATGGGGAACATCACAACAATCCCATTTGACATCTCCTCCTCTTCTTCTCCTGCTCTTCCAGGACCAGACTGCTGCTAACTTTCTACATTTTGCCATGGGGCAGAGAGAAAAATGTGCAGTTTTATAATGCTATTCTACACATTTTGTCATGAGCCTGAGAGAAACATTTTCAGTTTTAAAGCATATTTCCTGCAACACATTTTTCCATGGGGAAGAGAGAACATTTTGCAGTTTTAAAGCTAATCTCCTTCTATTCTACACATTTTGCCATTGTGAAGCCAAAGATTGCACATTTTGGGGGGACAATACGTTTCCCTACTATGATTACTTTTAAACCAAGTTTATAGACCTAAAAGCTTGGGATTAGTGCAATAGAATACAGATATAGGAATTCTCCAGAATACACCATAAAAAATAAAATAAATACAAAATGTAGTTGTTTCAACTAAATATTATTAAGCAACTGGTTCCACAGCCTTTTTTTCATTTTTCTTTACTGAACTTTGAATTTGAGTTGAATGCTGTGAACCAGGAGGTTGGTGAGGACATGTTGAATATGAAGTACTGTCTAAATGAACATGCACAATGTAACCGTGTGTGTCAACGTGTGTCAAATATGTCCGTTGAAAACGTTGTATGTTAAAGCTCTGTGTGTAACTAGTTCCACAGCCTTTTGTTATGCAAGATGAGAATTTCTAGCTGAATGAACATATGAGACAATTTGAGCAAACACATTTTTTAAGTCGACAACATTTTTGCTTACATTTTCTCATGTTGGAGCTAAGTTTGGGCCAACTAAAATGTTTAAGTTCAGGTAACACTTGGACCGAAAAGTTGAGTAAACTAAAAAAGGCTGTGGAACCAGTTACTGAATAATATTTAGTTGAAACAACTACATTTGTGGGGTTTTTTTTAATACTGTATATCTTCTTCATAAGGAATAATTCACCAGCTCTCCAATATATCTAAACTGTTTCTCAGACAGTAGATCATTGAGCAGATAATATCGTTTTTTCTTAACAGCATTTCAAAATTGTGATACTTGATAGATTTTGGGCTAGCGTCTGTGATGTAGAGTCAGCAGTGGAAAAAGTACCCAGTTGTCATACTTGAGTAAAAGTAAAGATACCTTAATAGAAAATGACTCAAGTAAAAGTGAAAGTCACCCAGTAAAATACTACTTGAGTAAAAGTCTAAAAGTATTTGGTTTTAAATATACTTAAGTATCAAAAGTAAAAGTAAAAGTACGAATAATTAAAAATTCCTTATATTAAGCAAACCAGACGGCACCATTTTCTTGTTATTTAAATGTTGGATAGTCAGGGGCACACTCCAACACTCAGACATCATTTACAAACAAAGCATTTGTGTTTAGTGAGTCCGCCAGATCAGAGGCAGTTGGGATGACCAGGGATGTTCTCTTGATAAGTCTGTGAATTGGACCATTTTCTGTCATGCTAAGCATTCAAAATGTAACGAGTACTTTTGGGTATCAGGGGAAAATGTATGGAGTAAAAAGTACATTATTTTCTTTAGGAATGTAGTGGAGTAAAAGTAAAAGTTGTCAAAAATATAAATATTAAAGTAAAGGACAGATACCCCAAAAAACTACTTAAGTAGTACTTTAAAGTGTTTTTACTTAAATACTTTAGACCACTGTGGTTTCTGAACATCAGCAACAGACGAGAAGTCAGATAAATATCTCTCCACTTCTCTACTTCCTACTTTGGGAATCTCAAGAGCTGATTGGCTGATTGTTAATTTATTCAGGGTCAGATTGACTATTTTACACAACCTTTACTCATTCGTCTCTGGTAGTTGCATACATACACGCACGCACACTTTACTGCATTCTCCTGTGATTGGCTGGTCATAACCTTTCCAATGTGATTGGCTGGTCATAACCTTTCCAATGTGATTGGCTGGTCATAACCTTTCCAATGTGACTGGCTGGTCATAACCTTTCCAATGTGATTGGCTGGTCATAACCTTTCCAATGTGATTGGCTGGTCATAACCTTTCCAATGTGACTGGCTGGTCATAACCTTTCCAATGTGATTGGCTGGTCATAACCTTTCCAAAACACCTTACATAATGGTATAATGTTGCCACACACAAATTACACAAACTGTCACAATTTTAACATTTAACACACAAAAAGAGTACATCTTAAATATATCACTAAGGTTAGAAATAAGATGCAGGATTGATTTTAAATGCTTTATAATAATACCACTAGCATGTGAGCTCACAGGAGTTGGTTATTGCGATGCCAGATACGTGTTTTAACAGACAGATCAGAAGAAGAGTTTGCTACATCTACAGGTGGCTAAGAGAATGATGGAAGCTATTCATTATATCCTGTTGGTCTGTTGTGTTCTGTTGGCTTGGCTAATATAGTCTCTTCACTGTGAGGAGGAGAGAGGAGAGGAGGAGAGGAGGATGAGGAGAGAGGAGGGGAGGAGAAGAGAGGAGGGGAGGAGAGAGGAAGGGAGGAGGAGAGAGTAGGAGATAGGAGGGAGGAGGATGAGGAGAGAGGAGAGAGGAGAGGAGGAGAGAGGAGAGAGGAGGGGAGGAGAGGAGGAGAGGAGAGAGGAGGAGAGAGGAGGGAGAGGAGAGAGAAGAGGATGAGGAGGAGAGGAGAGACAGGGCTCTGCAGGAGATGTCTGGCACCACATCCCTCTATTAGGACAGAGAGGTCACTTTCATAGAGAATTCATTCCACACAGAACACCTAGAAACGTCTGTCAGAGAGAAATTGTTCCACATAGAACACCTACAGTGGGGAGAACAAGTATTTGATACACTGCCGATTTTGCAGGTTTTCCTACTTACAAAGCATGTAGAGGTCTGTAATTTTTTATCATAGGTACACTTCAACTGTGATGGAATCTAAAACAAAAATCCAGAAAAATCATATTGTATGATTTTTAAGTAATTCATTTGCATTTTATTGCATGACATAAGTATTTGATACATCAGAAAAGCAGAACTTAATATTTGGTACAGAAACCTTTGTTTGCAATTACAGAGATCATACGTTTCCTGTAGGTCTTGACCAGGTTTGCACACACTGCAGCAGGGATTTTGGCCCACTCCTCCATACAGACCTTCTCCAGATCCTTCAGGTTTCGGGGCTGTCGCTGGGCAATACGGACTTTCAGCTCCCTCCAAAGATGTTCTATTGGGTTCAGGCCTGGAGATTGGCTAGGCCACTCCAGGAACTTGAGATGCTTCTTACGGAGCCACTCCTTAGTTGCCCTGGCTGTGTGTTTCGGGTCGTTGTCATGCTGGAAGACGCATCCACGACCCATCTTCAATGCTCTTACTGAGGGAAGGAGGTTGTTGGCCAAGATCTCGCGATACATGGCCCCATCCATCCTCCCCTCAATACGGTGCAGTCGCCCTGTCCCCTTTGCAGAAAAGCATCCCCAAAGAATGATGTTTCCACCTCCATGCTTCATGGTTGGGATGGTGTTCTTGGGATTGTACTCATCCTTCTTCTTCCTCCAAACACGGCGAGTGGAGTTTAGACCAAAAATCTCTATTTTTGTCTCATCAGACCACATGACCTTCTCCCATTCCTCCTCTGGATCATCCAGATGGTCATTGGCAAACTTCAGATGGGCCTGGACATGCGCTGGCTTGAGCAGGGGGACCTTGCGTGCGCTGTAGGATTTTAATCCATGACGGCGTAGTGTGTTACTAATGGTTTTCTTTGAGACTGTGGTCCCAGCTCTCTTCAGGTCATTGACCAGGTCCTGCCGTGTAGTTCTGGGCTGATCCCTCACCTTCCTCATGATCATTGATGCCCCACGAGGTGAGATCTTGCATGGAGCCCCAGACCGAGGGTGATTGACCGTCATCTTGAACTTCTTCCATTTTCTAATAATTGCGCCAACAGTTGTTGCCTTCTCACCAAGCTGCTTGCCTATTGTCCTGTAGCCCATCCCAGCCTTGTGCAGGTCTACAATTGTATCCCTGATGTCCTTACACAGCTCTCTGGTCTTGGCCATTGTGGAGAGGTTGGAGTCTGTTTGATTGAGTGTGTGGACAGGTGTCTTTTATACAGGTAACGAGTTCAAACAGGTGCAGTTAATACAGGTAATGAGTGGAGAACAGGAGGGCTTCTTAAAGAAAAACTAACAGGTCTGTGAGAGCCGGAATTCTTACTGGTTGGTAGGTGATCAAATACTTATGTCATGCAATAAAATGCAAATTCATTACTTAAAAATCATACAATGTGATTTTCTGGATTTTTGTTTTAGATTCCGTCTCTCACAGTTGAAGTGTACCTATGATAAAAATTACAGACCTCTACATGCTTTGTAAGTAGGAAATCCTGCAAAATCAGTATATCAAATACTTGTTCTCCCCACTATAGATCCTTCTGTAGAGAACTCACTCCACACAGAACACCTAGAACCTTTTGTCAGAGAGAAATCGTTCCGCATAGAACCTTCTATTGAGAACTCATTCCACACAGACCACCTAGAACCTTCTGTAGTGAACTCATTACACACAGAACACCTAGAACCTTCTGTCAAACAGTAATCGTTCCACATAGAACACCTAGAACCTTCTGTAGAGAGCTCATTCCGCGCAGAACACCTAGAACCTTCTGTCAGACAATAATCGTTCCACATAGAACACCTAAAACCTTCTATAGAGAACTAATTCCCTACAGAACACCTAGAACCTTCTGTAGAGAACTCATTCCATACAGACCACCTAGGGAGGAGCTTAGGCCCCAGAGCCAACCCAGTAACTAGCTAGATAATATGAGAAGGGGTTATTAATTATTATTATTAATGTAATTAATCTCACCAGTAACTAGTTTGTCTGAGGAGGGGTTAATCTGACCAGTAACTAGTTTGTCTGAGGAGGGGTTAATCTGACCAGTAACTAGTTCATCTGAGGAGGGGTTAATCTGACCAGTAACTAGTTTGTCTGAGGAGGGGTTAATCTGACCAGTAACTAGTTCATCTGAGGAGGGGTTAATCTGACCAGTAACTAGTTCATCTGAGGAGGGGTTAATCTGACCAATGTTACATTGTGCTACAAGCAGGGTCTTATTAAGGGGTGTGGCTTTATGGTAATCAGAATGAAAGCAATTCAACAACAGATGTTCTCATTTTACATGCCCCTCTGAACTCTCAACAACCAGGGCAGAAGTGAACTATTCAACACAGTATAACATTCCCATATGGTAGGTGTATGCGTTTATACTGCATATGTCACAAGAAGCCTCTGTATGATTCTTCACGTCTTCAGACTGCAGAATCCACAGAGACCAGGGCCAAGTTAAGATGCCTTGGTCTTCAGAATCCACAGAGACCAGGGCCAAGTTAAGATGCCTTGGTCTGCAGAATCCACAGAGACCAGGGCCAAGTTAAGATGCCTTGGTCTTCAGAATCCACAGAGACCAGGGCCAAGTTAAGATGCCTTGGTCTTCAGAATCCACAGAGACCAGGGCCAAGTTAAGATGCCTTGGTCTGCAGAATCCACAGAGACCAGGGCCAAGTTAAGATGCGATGCAGTTCTATGAAGGAATCCTCCTTCCATCCATGTCTTGCTTCGCTCCTGTGAATCCCCCTCCTCTCATAGATAGTCTGAGTACTTCCGGGGGTTCAGGGTGTTGGCTGACTGGATGCTAGCAGTCTGTTAGCAGAGTGTTGTAGAGTAGATGGCTGCTAGCAGTCTGTTAGCAGAGTGCTGTAGAGTAGATGGATACTAGCAGTCTGTTAGCAGAGTGCTGTAGAGTAGATGGATACTAGCAGTCTGTTAGCATAGTGTTGTAGAGTAGATGGATGCTAGCAGTCTGTTAGCAGAGTGTTGTAGAGTAGATGGATGCTAGCAGTCTGTTAGCATAGTGTTGTAGAGTAGATGGATGCTAGCAGTCTGTTAGCATAGTGTTGTAGAGTAGATGGCTGCTAGCAGTCTGTTAGCAGAGTGCTGTAGAGTAGATGGATGCTAGCAGTCTGTTAGCATAGTGTTGTAGAGTAGATGGATGCTAGCAGTCTGTTAGCATAGTGTTGTAGAGTAGATGGCTGCTAGCAGTCTGTTAGCAGAGTGCTGTAGAGTAGATGGATGCTAGCAGTCTGTTAGCATAGTGTTGTAGAGTAGATGGATGCTAGCAGTCTGTTAGCATAGTGTTGTAGAGTAGATGGATGCTAGCAGTCTGTTAGCATAGTGTTGTAGAGTAGATGGATGCTAGCAGTCTGTTAGCATAGTGTTGTAGAGTAGATGGATGCTAGCAGTCTGTTAGCATAGTGCTGTAGAGTAGATGGCTGCTAGCAGTCTGTTAGCAGAGTGCTGTAGAGTAGATGGATGCTAGCAGTCTGTTAGCATAGTGTTGTAGAGTAGATGGATGCTAGCAGTCTGTTAGCATAGTGTTGTAGAGTAGATGGATGCTAGCAGTCTGTTAGCATAGTGTTGTAGAGTAGATGGATGCTAGCAGTCTGTTAGCAGAGTGTTGTAGAGTAGATGGATGCTAGCAGTCTGTTAGCAGAGTGTTGTAGAGTAGATGGATGCTAGCAGTCTGTTAGCATAGTGTTGTAGAGTAGATGGATGCTAGCAGTCTGTTAGCATAGTGCTGTAGAGTAGATGGATGCTAGCAGTCTGTTAGCATAGTGTTGTAGAGTAGATGGATGCTAGCAGTCTGTTAGCATAGTGCTGTAGAGTAGATGGATGCTAGCAGTCTGTTAGCATAGTGTTGTAGAGTAGATGGATGCTAGCAGTCTGTTAGCAGAGTGCTGTAGAGTAGATGGATACTAGCGGTCTGTTAGCATAGTGCTGTAGAGTAGATGGATGCTAGCAGTCTGTTAGCAGAGTGCTGTAGAGTAGATGGATACTAGCGGTCTGGTCTGTTAGTGGAGCAGAGTGCGTTAGCTAGATGTTGGAGCCCATCCTGCCAGAGAAGAGGGGTGGAGGAGGGGGAGGTGTGGCGCGGGGGGGTGGGGCAGCCCCCCCAGGGAGTGGATCAGGGGGAGGGAGAGGGGCATGGCATGGTGGTGCGTTGCCCCCGGGAGCATCGCCCCTAACACCACCTGATCAATAGCAGCAGGGTCCGCAGAAACAGTCGGGGAGGGGGGGTTGACACCCAGGAGGTCGTTGCTGTCGGTTACCATGGGGTTGCTGACCCGGATGCACTTCTCCTTATGAGCCTTGAGCATGTTGGAGAAACGGAACCTCTGACCACACACCTCGCAGGGGTACGGCTTCTCCCCCGTATGGGTCCGACGGTGACGCTTCATGTTGGGACGACTGGTGAAACTCTTCCCACAGATCTCACAGATATACGGCTTCTCTCCTGGGAGGGAGGGAGGGAGGGAGGTAGGGAGGGAGGGAGGGAGGGAGAACAGAGAACAAAAAGCCCTAGTATGAGACACTAAGTTAAACAAAACGGAAACATAAGTCACGACAACCACAAATGACAGCTATCTAGAGCTAACAGTCAGTATCTGGATAATATGTGTGAAATGCTTGATAATGTATGTGATGTTGTGCCCACTGTGACTATTAAAACCTACCCAGAAACCGTGGATAGACGGCAGCATTCGCGCAAATCTGAAAGCGCGAACCACCGCATTGAACCATGGTAAGGTGACTGGGAATATGGCAGAATACAAAACAGTGTAGCTACTCACTCCGCAAGGCAGTTAAACTGGCAAAACATCAGTATGACATCTTGCTCCCAGACAAGCTAAACACCTTCTTCGCCCGCTTTGAGGATAACACAGTGCCACTGACGAGGCCCACTACCAAGGACTGTGGCCTCTCCTTCTCCATGGCCGACGTGATTAAGATGTTTAAGCATGTTAACCCCTGCAAGGCTGCCGGCCCAGACGGCATCCCTAGCCGCGTCCTCAGAGCATGCGCAGACCAGCTGGCTGGTGTGTTTATGGACATATTCAATCTCTCCCTTTCCCAGTCTGCTGTTCCCACATGCTTCAAGATGGCCACCATTGTCCCTGTACCCAAGAAAGCAAAGGTAACTGAACTAAATGACTATCGCCCCGTAGCACTCACCTCTGTCATCATAAAGTGCTTTGGGAGACTAGTCAAGGATCATATCACCTCTACCTTACCTGTCACCCTAGACCAACTTTGCTTACTGCCCCAACAGATCCACAGACGATGCAATCGCCATCACACTGCACACTGCCCTATCCCATCTGGACAAGAGGAATACCTATGTAAGAATGCTGTTCATTGACTATAGCTCAGCATTCAACACAATAGTACCCTCCAAGCTCATCATTAAGCTCGAGGCCCTGGGTCTGAACCCCGCCCTGTGCAACTGGGTCCTGGACTTCCTGAAGGGCTGCCCCCAGGTGGTGAAGGTAGGAAACAACATCTCCACTTCGCTGATCCTCAACACTAGGGCCCCACAAGTATGCGTGCTCAGCCCCCTCCTGTACTTCCTGTTCACCCATGACTGCGTGGCCAAGCACGCCTCCAACTCAATCATCAAGTTTGCAGACGACACAACAGTAGTAGGCTTGATTACCAACAATGACGAGACAGCCTACAGGGAGGAGGTGAGGGCTCTGGGAGTGTGGTGCCAGGTAAATAACCTCTCACTCAACATCAACAAAACAAAGGAGATGATCGTGGACTTCAGGAAACAGAAGAGGGTGCACCCCCCTATCCACATCGACGGGACCGCAGTGGAGAAGGTGGAAAGCTTCAAGTTCCTTGGCGTACACATCGCCGACAAACTGAAATGGTCCACCCACGCAGACAGTGTGGTGAAGAAGGCGCAACAGAGCCTCTTCAACCTCAGGAGGCCGAAGAAATTCGACTTAGCACCTAAAACCCTCACAAACTTTTACAGATGCACAATTGAGAGCATCCTGTCGGGCTGTATCACCGCCTGGTACGGCAACTGCACCGCCCGCAACCGCAGGGCTCTCCAGAGGGTGGTGCGGTCTGCCGAACGCATTACCGGGGGCAAACTACCCGCCCTCCAAGACACATACAGCACCCGATGTCACAGGAAGGCCAAAAAGATCATCAAGGACATCAACCACCCGAGCCACTGCCTGTTCACCCCGCTATCATCCAGAAGGCGAGGTCAGTACAGGTGTGTCAAAGCTGGGACCGAGAGAATGAAAAACAGCTTCTATCTCAAGGCCATCAGACTGTTAAATAACCATCACTAGCACATTAGATGCTGCTGCTGCTGCCTATTGAAATCATTGGCCACTTTAAGGAATGCAACACTAGTCACTTTAATAATGTTTACATATCTTGCACTACTTATCTCATATGTATATACTGCATTCTATTCTATAATATTCTACTGTATCTTAGTCCATGCCGCTCTGTCATTGCTTGTCCATATATGTATATATTCTTAAATCCCATTCCTTACTAGTTTTGTGTGTATTGGGTATATTCGGCCTTCCCAAGTTCTCTCATGTCACCCCGCTCCTCCGCACACTCCACTGGCTTCCAGTTGAGGCTCGCATCTACTACAAGACCATGGTGCTTGCCTACGGAGCTGTGAGGGGAACGGCACCTCCTTACCTTCAGGCTCTGATCAGACCCTACACCCAAACGAGGGCACTACGTTCATCCAACTCTGGCCTGCTAGCTCCCCTACCTCTACGGAAGCACAGTTCACACTCAGCCCAGTCAAAACTGTTCGCTGCTCTGGCACCCCAATGGTGGAACAAGCTCCCTCACGACGCCAGGACAGCGGAGTCACTGACCACCTTCCGGAGACATTTGAAACCCTACCTCTTTAAGGAATACCTGGAATAGTATAAAGTAATCCTTCTACCCCCCCTCCCATTAAAAATAATAATAATAAAAAATAAATTTAAAAAAGGTGGTTGTCCCACTGGCTATCATAAGTTGAATGCACCAATTTGTAAGTTGTCTGGATAAGAGCGTCTGCTAAATGATGTAAATGTATATGTTGTGAAATTGTTAGATATTACTGCACTGTCGGAGCTAGAAGCACAAGCATTTCCCTACACCCGCTATAACATCTGCTAAACAAGTGTATGTGACAAATAACATTTGATTTGATTTTGATATCAACATGTTTTCTGGGTGACCTAAATATTGACTGTCTTTCATCACGCTGCCCACCCAAGAAAAAGCTTCAAACTGTAACCAGTGGCTGCAACCTGGTTCAGGTTATCTGTCAACCTACCAGGGTATTTATAAACAGCAGAGGAATGAAATCATCCACATGTATTGATCACATCTTTACTAATGCTGAAGAAGTCTGCTCTAAAGCATGTGGTGACACAGGGTTTGGATTTAATTGCTGATTCTGGATCTGAGGGAGCAGGAGGACACAAAGGCAGGAAGTCATCGTGAAAGAAAAACAGGACCTTCGCCTTCAACACCAGCATCAGCAGAGCCTGGGAGGTGGAGCCTGGGAAATTACTAGAACGTGAGGCTGAGGCCGAGGGAAGTGCAGTGAAACATGAACTTCTACCAACCCCTGGAAGATGACCTGAGCAACAAGGACTCAGGATTTGGGGAGGGGGAGTCCAGTATGGACCAGATGTAACCGGTTTTGAGGGAGGAGTTGTGAATATGACAGTATACAGTAATTGTTTAAGGGTTGTTTTGCTTAGAGTAGCTTTTGGTTATTATTTTTGCGGTTTCTCTACTGTTGTTTTTTAGTTCAACTTTTTTGGAACATTGTTGTTGGGGTTGAAGTCTGTTACTTCTTCTGTTGTTGGGGTTGAAGTCTGTTACTTCTTCTGTTGTTGGGGTTGAAGTCTGTTACTTCTTCTGTTGTTGGGGTTGAAGTCTGTTACTTCTTCTGTTGTTGGGGTTGAAGTCTGTTAGTTCTTCTGTTGTTGGGGTTGAAGTCTGTTACTTCTTCTGTTGTTGGGGTTGAAGTCTGTTAGTTCTTCTGTTGTTGGGGTTGAAGTCTGTTACTTCTTCTGTTGTTGGGGTTGAAGTCTGTTACTTCTTCTGTTGTTGGGGTTGAAGTCTGTTACTTCTTCTGTTGTTGGGGTTGAAGTCTGTTACTTCTTCTGTTGTTGGGGTTGAAGTCTGTTACTTCTTCTGTTGTTGGGGTTGAAGTCTGTTACTTCTTCTGTTGTTGGGGTTGAAGTCTGTTACTTCTTCTGTTGTTGGGGTTGAAGTCTGTTACTTCTTCTGTTGTTGGGGTTGAAGTCTGTTACTTCTTCTGTTGTTGGGGTTGAAGTATGTTACTTCTTCTGTTGTTGGGGTTGAAGTCTGTTACTTCTTCTGTTGTTGGGGTTGAAGTCTGTTACTTCTTCTGTTGTTGGGGTTGAAGTCTGTTACTTCTTCTGTTGTTGGGGTTGAAGTCTGTTACTTCTTCTGTTGTTGGGGTTGAAGTCTGTTACTTCTTCTGTTGTTGGGGTTGAAGTCTGTTACTTCTTCTGTTGTTGGGGTTGAAGTCTGTTACTTCTTCTGTTGTTGGGGTTGAAGTCTGTTACTTCTTCTGTTGTTGGGGTTGAAGTCTGTTACTTCTTCTGTTGTTGGGGTTGAAGTCTGTTACTTCTTCTGTTGTTGGGGTTGAAGTCTGTTACTTCTTCTGTTGTTGGGGTTGAAGTCTGTTACTTCTTCTGTTGTTGGGGTTGAAGTCTGTTACTTCTTCTGTTGTTGGGGTTGAAGTCTGTTACTTCTTCTGTTGTTGGGGTTGAAGTCTGTTACTTCTTCTGTTGTTGGGGTTGAAGTCTGTTACTTCTTCTGTTGTTGGGGTTGAAGTCTGTTACTTCTTCTGTTGTTGGGGTTGAAGTCTGTTACTTCTTCTGAAATCTTCTAAGACATCAGTTAGAGGTAAACCTCTGTTCTTTACCCACAGGGGCAGGGACATATTTTGTTTTTAGGAGGAACAGGGTTGGGTTTCCTCTAGGTTGGGAGTCAGGATATTTTGGGGATAGTAGACTTATTATAAAGGGCTTTGCTTGAATAAAAAAAGGCAGTGGATTTCCCCATGGGGACATTTCTTGGGGTATAGAAATGTCTTAGGATGTTAGGCTACACCTTTACCATTACGCTGAAGGGTTTGTAACACTCGTAAAACTAATATTTATTCAATGATATTCAATGATAACAGTTGCCGAGCTGAGAAAGTATCGAATTGCCGTTTTATACAGTTGAAGTCGAGGTTAGTCAAGGTAATTGAGGTATTTACATACCTCAATTACCTCAACTTACCTCAAGTACTGTACGGTATGTACAGATGAAGGCGGAAGTTTACAGACACCTTAGCCAAGTACCTGACCTTTAATCCTAGTACAAATTCCCTGTCTTAGGTCAGTTAGGATCACCACTTTATTTTAAGAATGTGAAATGTCAGAATAATAGTAGAGAGAATGATTTATTTCAGCTTTTCTTTCTTTCATCACATTCCCAGTGGGTCAGAAGTTTACATACACTCAATTAGTATTTGGTAGCATTGCCTTTAAATTGTTTAACTTGGGTCAAACATTTCGGGTAGCCTTCCACAAGCTTCCCACAATAAGTTGGGTGAATTTTGGCCCATTCCATCTGACAGAGCTGGTGTAACTGAGTCAGGTTTGTAGGCCTCCTTGCTTGCACATGCTTTTTCAGTTCTCCCCACAAATGTTCTATAGGGTTGAGGTCAGGGCTTTGTGATGGCCACTCCAATACCTTGACTTCGTTGTCCTTAAGCCATTTTGCCACAACTTTAGAAGTATGCTTGGGGTCATTGTCCATTTGGAAGACCCATTTGCGACCAAGCTTTAACTTCCTGACTGAGGGTAGTGCGTACGGCCCAGTACATCACTGGGGCCAAGCTCCCTGCCATCCAGGACCTCTATACCAGGCGGTGTCAGAGGAAGGCCCTCAAAATTGTCAAAGACTCCAGCCACCCTAGTCATAGACTGTTCTCTCTGCCACCGCACGGCAAGCGGTACCGGAGTGCCAAGTCTAGGTCCAAAAGACTTCTCAACAGCTTCTACCCCCAAGCCATAAGACTCCTGAACAGCTAATCATGGCTACCCGGACTATTTGCACTGCCCCCCCACCCCATCCTTTTTACGCTGCTGCTACTCTGTTAATTATTTATGCATAGTCACTTTAACTCTACCCACATGTACATATTACCTCAACTACCTCAACTAGCCGGTGCCCCCGCACATTGACTCTGCAACGGTACCCCCCTGTATATATAGCCTCCCTACTGTTACTTTATTTTACTTCTGCTCTTTTTTTCTCAACACTTTTTTTGTTGTTGTTTTATTTTTAAAAATAAATGCACTGTTGGTTAAGGGCTGTAAGTAAGCATTTCACTGTAATGTCTGCACCTGTTGTATTCGGCGCATGTGATCAATAAAATTTGATTTGATTTGATTTGATGTCTTGAGATGTTGCTTCAATATATCCACATATTTTCCTTCCTCATGATGCCATCTATTTTGTGAAGTGCACCAGTCCCTCCTGCAGCAAAGCACCCCCACAGCATGATGCTGCCACCCCCGTGCTTAACTGTTGGGATTGGTGTTCTTTCGGCTTGCAAGCCTTCCCCTTTTTCCTCCAAACATAACGATGGTCATTATGGCCAAACAGTTCTATTTTTGTTTCATCAGACCAGAGGACATTTCTCCAAAAAAAATACGATCTTATTCTCCATGTGCAGTTGCAAACCGTAGTCTGGCTTTTTTATGGCAGTTTTGGAGCAATGGCTTCTTCCTTGCTGAGCGGCCTTTCAGGTTATGTCGATATAGGACTCGTTTTACTGTGGATGTAGATACTTTTGTACCTGTTTCCTCCAGCATCTTCAAAGTCCTTTGCTGTTGTTCTGGGATTGATTTGCACTTTTTGCACCAAAGTACGTTCATCTCTAGGAGACAGAACGCGTCTCCTTCCTGAGCGGTATGATGGCTGCGTGGTCCCATGGTGTTTATACTTGCGTACTATTGTTTGTACAGATGAACGTGGTACCTTCAGGCGTTTGGAAATTGCTCCCAAGGATGAACCAGACTTGTGGAGGTCTACAATTATGTTTCTGATTTCTTTTGATTTTCCATTGATGTCAAGCAAAGAGGCACTGAGTTTGAAGGTAGGCCTTGAAATACATCCACAGGTACACCTCCAATTGACTCAAATGATGTCAATTAGCCTATCAGAAGCTTCTAAAGCCATGACATCATTTTCCAAGCTGTTTAAAGGCACAGTCAACTTAGTGTATGTAAACTTCTGACCCACTGGAATTGTGATACAGTGAATTATAAGTGAAATAATCTGTCTGTAAACAATTGTTGGAAAAATTACATTTTCCTAACCGACTTGCCAAAACTATAGTTTGTTAACAAGAAATGTGTGGAGTGGTTGAAAAACAAGTTTTAATGACTCCAACCTAAGTTTATGTAAACTTCCGACTTCACCTGTATCTATTCACCCCCTTTGCTATGAAGCCCCTAAATAAGATCTGGTGCAACCAATTACCTTCAGAAGTAACATAATTAGTTATATAAGGTCCACCTGTGTGCAATCTAAGGTTCACATGATCTCAGTATATATACACCTGTTCTGAAAGGCCCCAGAGAGTACAGAACTACAAGACGTCTCGCTGAGTGGTTTTTAATAAAGGTTTCTGTCGGCTGCCGAGTGTGAATCCAGCGTGATTGGTATCAGCGGGTCGGGACCGGTAATAGGCCTGAAGCAGGGGTAACCTTCGCTCAATAATCTCAAGGGATGAGTCCGGCAAGCAGTATCCACATCCATCAGATGTAATAGCCATATCTAGGAAAACCAAAGTTCTAAAGGCTGGGCCTAATATATCAAATAACATTTATTTATAAAGCCCTTTTTACATCAGCAGATGTCACAAAATGCTTATACAGAAACCCAGCCTAAAACCCCAAACAGCAAGTATATAATCGTGTATAAGAGGTCATACAATAAGTTTTGTAGTGATTCATATGTTGAAGATGTGGAGTATATTAGCTGGTCTGTGGTGTGTAATGAGGTCTGTGGTGTGTAATGAGGAGCAACAAGACGATGCACTGGACACATTTATGAAATTGCTTATTGCAGTTACTAATAAGCATTGATGAGGAATTTAAAAATGGTTTGGTTGAGAGGAATGAGGGAAAGGAATGGCTGCACAGCTGATCGTCCAACGTACTGCAAATTGAGAAATCATGCGACTAAACTAAATAAAAAGAAGAAGAAACTCCACTATTATATAAATAATGATAGTAAAAGGCTTTGGAGCACCTTAAATTAAATCTTGGGCAAAAAGGCGAAGTCGGCTCCATCCTTCATTGAATCAGATGGCTCATTCATCACATTGGCAAGATTTAGGCATGACAACAACTAATCCATGCATAACTGACCAAATTATGAAAGACAAGCATTGTAATTCTGAATTCCGTAAAGTGAGTGTGGAAGAGGTGAAAAAATGATTGTTGTATATTATATATTATATTATATATATTAAATATTATTGTCTATCAACAATGACAAGCCACGTGGGTCTGACAGCTTGGACGGAAAATTACTGAAGATGATAGCAGACGATATTGCCACTCCTATTTGCCATCTCTTTATCTAAGCCTCCAGGAAAGTGTGCCCCCTCAGGCCTGGAGGGAAGGAAATGTCATTCCGCTACCCAATAATAGTAAAGCCCCCTTTACTGGCTCAAACAGCAGACTAATCACTGTTACCAACCACTAGTAAACATTTTGAAAACAATTTGTTTTACCAGACACAATGCTATTTTACAGTAAATAAATTGAAAACAGACTTTCAGCACACTTATAGGGAAGGACATTCAACAAACACAGCACTTAACTCTGTAGCTCAATTGGTAGAGCATGGCGCTTGTAACGCCACCTCTTTAAGGAATACCTGGGATAGGATAAAGTAATCCTTCACCCCCCCTTACCCCACCCCCAAAAAAATAAATTATATATATATATTGTAAAGTGGTTGTCCCACTGGCTATCATAAGGTGAATGCACCAATTTGTAAGTCGCTCTGGATAAGAGCGTCTGCTAAATGACGAAAATGTAAATGTAAATAGTAGTGGGTTCGATCCCTGGGACCACCCATACGTAAAAATTTATGCGCACATGACTTTAAGTCGCTTTGGATAAAAGTGTCTGCTAAATGGCATATTATTATTATTATTATTAACACAAATGACTGATGATTGGCTGAGAGAAATGGATGATAAAAAGATTGTGGGAGCTATTTTGTTAGACTTCAGTGCAGCTTTTGACATTATCGATCATAATCTGCTGCTGGAAACGTATGTGTTATGGCTTTACACCCCCGCTATATTGTTGAACAGAACACAGAGGGTGTTCAATAATGGAAGCCTCTCCAACATAATCCAGGTAGAATCAGGAATTCCCCAGGGCAGCTGTCTAGGCCCCTTACTTTTTTCAATCTTTACTAATGACCTGCCACTGGCTCTGAGTAAAGACTGTGTGTCTATGTATGCTGATGACTCAACACTATACACGTCAGCTACTACAGCAAGTGAAATCCCAGTGTAGCTCAGTTGGTAGAGCATGGCGCTTGCAACGCCAGGGTTGTGGGTTCAATTCCCACAGGGGGCCAGGGGGGCCAGTATGAAAATGTATGCACTCACTAACTGTAAGTCGCTCTGGATAAGAGCGTCTGCTAAATGACGTAAATGTAAATCACTGCAACACTCGGGAGGTGAAGCCAGTGTGTCTATGTATGCGGATGACTCAACACTATACATGTCAGCTACTACAGCGACTGAAATGACAGCACACTTAACAAAGAGCTGCAGTCAGTTTCAGAATAGGTGGCAAGAAATAAGTTAGTCCTAAATATTTATAAAACTAAAAGCATTACATTTGGGACATATCATTCACTAAACCTCAAATAAATATTGTAATGAATAATGTGGAAATTGAGCAAGTTGAGGTGACTAAACTGCTTTGAGTAACCCTGGATTGTAAACTGTCATGGTCAAAACATATTGATACAACAGTAGCTAAGATAGGGAGAAGTCTGTCTATAATAAAGTGCTGCTCTGCATTCTTTGACAAAACAAGTCCTACAGAATAAAGCAGCACGGCTGGCCCTTAAATGTACACAGAGAGCTAACATTAATAATATGCATGTCTATCTCTCCTGGCTCAAAGTAGAGGAGAGATTGACTTCATCACTACTTGTATTTGTGAGAAGTATTGATATGTTGAATGCATCAAGCTGTCTGTTTAAACTACTAGCACACAGCTCAGACACCCATGCATACCCCACAAGACATGCCACCAGAGGTCTCTTCACAGTCCCCAAGTCCAGAACAGACTATGGGAGGCGCACAGTACTACATAGAGCCATGACTACATGGAACTCTATTCCACATCAGGTAACTGATGCAAGCAGTAAAATCAGATTTAAAAAACTGATAAAAATACACCTTATGGAACAGCGGGGACTGTGAAGCAACACAAACACACAATAACATACGCACTATACACACACGTACACATGGATTTTTTGTTATAGATATGTGGTAGTAGTGGCCTGAGGGCACACACTTAATATGTTGTGAAATCTGTTATGAATGTATTGTAATGTTTTTAAAATGTATAACTGCCTTAATTTTGCTGGACCCCAGGAAGAGTAGCTGCTGCCTTGGCAGGAACTAATGGGGATCCATAATAAACCCCAGGAAGAGTAGCTGCTGCCTTGGCAGGAACTAATGGGGCTCCATAATAAACCCCAGGAAGAGTAGCTGCTGCCTTGGCAGGAACTAATGGGGATCCATAATAAACCCCAGGAAGAGTAGCTGCTGCCTTGGCAGGAACTAATGGGGCTCCATAATAAACCCCAGGAAGAGTAGCTGCTGTCATGGCTGGAACTAATGGGGCTCCATAATAAACCCCAGGAAGAGTAGCTGCTGCCTTGGCAGGAACTAATGGGGATCCATAATAAACCCCAGGAAGAGTAGCTGCTGCCTTGGCAGGAACTAATGGGGATCCATAATAAACCCCAGGAAGAGTATCTGCTGCCATGGCAGGAACGAATGGGGATCCATAATAAACCCCAGGAAGAGTAGCTGCTGTCATGGCTGGAACTAATGGGGCTCCATAATAAACCCCAGGAAGAGTAGCTGCTGCCTTGGCAGGAACTAATGGGGATCCATAATAAACCCCAGGAAGAGTAGCTGCTGCCTTGGCAGGAACTAATGGGGATCCATAATAAACCCCAGGAAGAGTAGCTGCTGCCTTGGCAGGAACTAATGGGGATCCATAATAAACCACAGGAAGAGTAGCTGCTGCCTTGGCAGGAACTAATGGGGATCCATAATAAACCCCAGGAAGAGTAGCTGCTGTCATGGCTGGAACTAATGGGGATCCATAATAAACCCCAGGAAGAGTAGCTGCTGCCTTGGCAGGAACTAATGGGGATCCATAATAAACCCCAGGAAGAGTAGCTGCTGCCTTGGCAGGAACTAATGGGGATCCATAATAAACCCCAGGAAGAGTAGCTGCTGCCATGGCAGGAACTAATGGGGATCCATAATAAACCCCAGGAAGAGTAGCTGCTGCCTTGGCAGGAACTAATGGGGATCCATAATAAACCCCAGGAAGAGTAGCTGCTGCCTTGGCAGGAACTAATGGGGATCCATAATAAACCCCAGGAAGAGTAGCTGCTGCCATGGCAGGAACTAATGGGGATCCATAATAAACCCCAGGAAGAGTAGCTGCTGCCTTGGCAGGAACTAATGGGGATCCATAATAAACCCCAGGAAGAGTAGCTGCTGCCTTGGCTGGAACTAATGGGGATCCATAATAAACCCCAGGAAGAGTAGCTGCTGCCTTGGCAGGAACTAATGGGGATCCATCATAAACCCCAGGAAGAGTAGCTGCTGCCTTGGCAGGAACTAATGGGGATCCATAATAAACCCCAGGAAGAGTAGCTGCTGCCTTGGCAGGAACTACTGGGGATCCATAATAAACCCCAGGAAGAGTAGCTGCTGCCTCGGCAGGAACTAATGGGGATCCATAATAAACCCCAGGAAGAGTAGCTGCTGCCTCGGCAGGAACTAATGGGGATCCATAATAAACCCCAGGAAGAGTAGCTGCTGCCTCGGCAGGAACTAATGGGGATCCATAATAAACCCCAGGAAGAGTACTTGCTGCCTCGGCAGGAACTAATGGGGATCCATAATAAACCCCAGGAAGAGTAGCTGCTGCCTCGGCAGGAACTAATGGGGATCCATAATAAACCCCAGGAAGAGTAGCTGCTGCCTCGGCAAGAACTAATGGGGATCCATAATAAACCCCAGGAAGAGTAGCTGCTGCCTCGGCAGGAACTAATGGGGATCCATAATAAACCCCAGGAAGAGTAGCTGCTGCCTCGGCAGGAACTAATGGGGATCCATAATAAACCCCAGGAAGAGTAGCTGCTGCCTAGGCAGAAACTAATGGGGATCCATAATAAACCCCAGGAAGAGTAGCTGCTGCCTTGGCAGGAACTAATGGGGATCCATAATAAACCCCAGGAAGAGTAGCTGCTGCCTTGGCAGGAACTAATGGGGATCCATAATAAACCCCAGGAAGAGTAGCTGCTGCCTTGGCAGGAACTAATGGGGATCCATAATAAACCCCAGGAAGAGTAGCTGCTGCCTTGGCAGGAACTAATGGGGATCCATAATAAACCCCAGGAAGAGTAGCTGCTGCCTTGGCAGGAACTAATGGGGATCCATAATAAACCCCAGGAAGAGTAGCTGCTGCCTCGGCAGGAACTAATGGGGATCCATAATAAACCCCAGGAAGAGTACTTGCTGCCTCGGCAGGAACTAATGGGGATCCATAATAAACCCCAGGAAGAGTAGCTGCTGCCTCGGCAGGAACTAATGGGGATCCATAATAAACCCCAGGAAGAGTAGCTGCTGCCTTGGCAGTAACTAATGGGGCTCCATAATAAACCCCAGGAAGAGTAGCTGCTGCCTTGGCAGGAACTAATGGGGATCCATAATAAACCCCAGGAAGAGTAGCTGCTGCCTTGGCAGGAACTAATGGGGCTCCATAATAAACCCAAGGAAGAGTAGCTGCTGTCATGGCTGGAACTAATGGGGCTCCATAATAAACCCCAGGAAGAGTAGCTGCTGCCTTGGCAGGAACTAATGGGGATCCATAATAAACCCCAGGAAGAGTAGCTGCTGCCTTGGCAGGAACTAATGGGGATCCATTATAAACCCCAGGAAGAGTATCTGCTGCCATGGCAGGAACGAATGGGGATCCATAATAAACCCCAGGAAGAGTAGCTGCTGTCATGGCTGGAACTAATGGGGCTCCATAATAAACCCCAGGAAGAGTAGCTGCTGCCATGGCAGGAACGAATGGGGATCCATAATAAACCCCAGGAAGAGTAGCTGCTGTCATGGCTGGAACTAATGGGGCTCCATAATAAACCCCAGGAAGAGTAGCTGCTGCCTTGGCAGGAACTAATGGGGATCCATAATAAACCCCAGGAAGAGTAGCTGCTGCCTTGGCAGGAACTAATGGGGATCCATAATAAACCCCAGGAAGAGTAGCTGCTGTCATGGCTGGAACTAATGGGGATCCATAATAAACCCCAGGAAGAGTAGCTGCTGCCTTGGCAGGAACTAATGGGGATCCATAATAAACCCCAGGAAGAGTAGCTGCTGCCATGGCAGGAACTAATGGGGATCCATAATAAACCCCAGGAAGAGTAGCTGCTGCCTTGGCAGGAACTAATGGGGATCCATAATAAACCCCAGGAAGAGTAGCTGCTGCCATGGCAGGAACTAATGGGGATCCATAATAAACCCCAGGAAGAGTAGCTGCTGCCTTGGCAGGAACTAATGGGGATCCATAATAAACCCCAGGAAGAGTAGCTGCTGCCTTGGCAGGAACTAATGGGGATCCATAATAAACCCCAGGAAGAGTAGCTGCTGCCATGGCAGGAACTAATGGGGATCCATAATAAACCCCAGGAAGAGTAGCTGCTGCCTTGGCAGGAACTAATGGGGATCCATAATAAACCCCAGGAAGAGTAGCTGCTGCCTCGGCAGGAACTAATGGGGATCCATAATAAACCCCAGGAAGAGTAGCTGCTGCCTCGGCAGGAACTAATGGGGATCCATAATAAACCCCAGGAAGAGTAGCTGCTGCCTCGGCAGGAACTAATGGGGATCCATAATAAACCCCAGGAAGAGTAGCTGCTGCCTTGGCAGGAACTAATGGGGATCCATAATAAACCCCAGGAAGAGTAGCTGCTGCCTTGGCAGGAACTAATGGGGATCCATAATAAACCCCAGGAAGAGTAGCTGCTGCCTTGGCAGGAACTAATGGGGATCCATAATAAACCCCAGGAAGAGTAGCTGCTGCCTTGGCAGGAACTAATGGGGATCCATAATAAACCCCAGGAAGAGTAGCTGCTGCCTTGGCAGGAACTAATGGGGATCCATAATAAACCCCAGGAAGAGTAGCTGCTGCCTTGGCAGGAACTAATGGGGATCCATAATAAACCCCAGGAAGAGTAGCTGCTGCCTTGGCAGGAACTAATGGGGATCCATAATAAACCCCAGGAAGAGTAGCTGCTGCCTTGGCAGGAACTAATGGGGATCCATAATAAACCCCAGGAAGAGTAGCTGCTGCCTTGGCAGGAACTAATGGGGATCCATAATAAACCCCAGGAAGAGTAGCTGCTGCCTTGGCAGGAACTAATGGGGCTCCATAATAAACCCCAGGAAGAGTAGCTGCTGCCTTGGCAGGAACTAATGGGGATCCATAATAAACCCCAGGAAGAGTAGCTGCTGCCTTGGCAGGAACTAATGGGGATCCATAATAAACCCCAGGAAGAGTAGCTGCTGCCTTGGCAGGAACTAATGGGGATCCATAATAAACCCCAGGAAGAGTAGCTGCTGCCTTGGCAGGAACTAATGGGGATCCATAATAAACCCCAGGAAGAGTAGCTGCTGCCTTGGCAGGAACTAATGGGGATCCATAATAAACCCCAGGAAGAGTAGCTGCTGCCTTGGCAGGAACTAATGGGGATCCATAATAAACCCCAGGAAGAGTAGCTGCTGCCTTGGCAGGAACTAATGGGGATCCATAATAAACCCCAGGAAGAGTAGCTGCTGCCTTGGCAGGAACTAATGGGGATCCATAATAAACCCCAGGAAGAGTAGCTGCTGCCATGGCAGGAACTAATGGGGATCCATAATAAACCCCAGGAAGAGTAGCTGCTGCCTTGGCAGGAACTAATGGGGCTCCATAATAAACCCCAGGAAGAGTAGCTGCTGCCTTGGCAGGAACTAATGGGGATCCATAATAAACCCCAGGAAGAGTAGCTGCTGCCTTGGCAGGAACTAATGGGGATCCATAATAAACCCCAGGAAGAGTAGCTGCTGTCATGGCTGGAACTAATGGGGATCCATAATAAACCCCAGGAAGAGTAGCTGCTGCCTTGGCAGGAACTAATGGGGATCCATAATAAACCCCAGGAAGAGTAGCTGCTGCCTCGGCAGGAACTAATGGGGATCCATAATAAACCCCAGGAAGAGTAGCTGCTGCCTTGGCAGTAACTAATGGGGCTCCATAATAAACCCCAGGAAGAGTAGCTGCTGCCTTGGCAGGAACTAATGGGGATCCATAATAAACCCCAGGAAGAGTAGCTGCTGCCTTGGCAGGAACTAATGGGGCTCCATAATAAACCCCAGGAAGAGTAGCTGCTGTCATGGCTGGAACTAATGGGGCTCCATAATAAACCCCAGGAAGAGTAGCTGCTGCCTTGGCAGGAACTAATGGGGATCCATAATAAACCCCAGGAAGAGTAGCTGCTGCCTTGGCAGGAACTAATGGGGATCCATTATAAACCCCAGGAAGAGTATCTGCTGCCATGGCAGGAACGAATGGGGATCCATAATAAACCCCAGGAAGAGTAGCTGCTGTCATGGCTGGAACTAATGGGGCTCCATAATAAACCCCAGGAAGAGTAGCTGCTGCCATGGCAGGAACGAATGGGGATCCATAATAAACCCCAGGAAGAGTAGCTGCTGTCATGGCTGGAACTAATGGGGCTCCATAATAAACCCCAGGAAGAGTAGCTGCTGCCTTGGCAGGAACTAATGGGGATCCATAATAAACCCCAGGAAGAGTAGCTGCTGCCTTGGCAGGAACTAATGGGGATCCATAATAAACCCCAGGAAGAGTAGCTGCTGTCATGGCTGGAACTAATGGGGATCCATAATAAACCCCAGGAAGAGTAGCTGCTGCCTTGGCAGGAACTAATGGGGATCCATAATAAACCCCAGGAAGAGTAGCTGCTGCCATGGCAGGAACTAATGGGGATCCATAATAAACCCCAGGAAGAGTAGCTGCTGCCTTGGCAGGAACTAATGGGGATCCATAATAAACCCCAGGAAGAGTAGCTGCTGCCATGGCAGGAACTAATGGGGATCCATAATAAACCCCAGGAAGAGTAGCTGCTGCCTTGGCAGGAACTAATGGGGATCCATAATAAACCCCAGGAAGAGTAGCTGCTGCCTTGGCAGGAACTAATGGGGATCCATAATAAACCCCAGGAAGAGTAGCTGCTGCCATGGCAGGAACTAATGGGGATCCATAATAAACCCCAGGAAGAGTAGCTGCTGCCTTGGCAGGAACTAATGGGGATCCATAATAAACCCCAGGAAGAGTAGCTGCTGCCTCGGCAGGAACTAATGGGGATCCATAATAAACCCCAGGAAGAGTAGCTGCTGCCTCGGCAGGAACTAATGGGGATCCATAATAAACCCCAGGAAGAGTAGCTGCTGCCTCGGCAGGAACTAATGGGGATCCATAATAAACCCCAGGAAGAGTAGCTGCTGCCTCGGCAGGAACTAATGGGGATCCATAATAAACCCCAGGAAGAGTAGCTGCTGCCTTGGCAGGAACTAATGGGGATCCATAATAAACCCCAGGAAGAGTAGCTGCTGCCTTGGCAGGAACTAATGGGGATCCATAATAAACCCCAGGAAGAGTAGCTGCTGCCTTGGCAGGAACTAATGGGGATCCATAATAAACCCCAGGAAGAGTAGCTGCTGCCTTGGCAGGAACTAATGGGGATCCATAATAAACCCCAGGAAGAGTAGCTGCTGCCTTGGCAGGAACTAATGGGGATCCATAATAAACCCCAGGAAGAGTAGCTGCTGCCTTGGCAGGAACTAATGGGGATCCATAATAAACCCCAGGAAGAGTAGCTGCTGCCTTGGCAGGAACTAATGGGGATCCATAATAAACCCCAGGAAGAGTAGCTGCTGCCTTGGCAGGAACTAATGGGGATCCATAATAAACCCCAGGAAGAGTAGCTGCTGCCTTGGCAGGAACTAATGGGGATCCATAATAAACCCCAGGAAGAGTAGCTGCTGCCTTGGCAGGAACTAATGGGGCTCCATAATAAACCCCAGGAAGAGTAGCTGCTGCCTTGGCAGGAACTAATGGGGATCCATAATAAACCCCAGGAAGAGTAGCTGCTGCCTTGGCAGGAACTAATGGGGATCCATAATAAACCCCAGGAAGAGTAGCTGCTGCCTTGGCAGGAACTAATGGGGATCCATAATAAACCCCAGGAAGAGTAGCTGCTGCCTTGGCAGGAACTAATGGGGATCCATAATAAACCCCAGGAAGAGTAGCTGCTGCCTTGGCAGGAACTAATGGGGCTCCATAATAAACCCCAGGAAGAGTAGCTGCTGCCTTGGCAGGAACTAATGGGGATCCATAATAAACCCCAGGAAGAGTAGCTGCTGCCTTGGCAGGAACTAATGGGGATCCATAATAAACCCCCAGGAAGAGTAGCTGCTGCCTTGGCAGGAACTAATGGGGATCCATAATAAACCCCAGGAAGAGTAGCTGCTGCCTTGGCAGGAACTAATGGGGATCCATAATAAACCCCAGGAAGAGTAGCTGCTGCCTTGGCAGGAACTAATGGGGATCCATAATAAACCCCAGGAAGAGTAGCTGCTGCCTTGGCAGGAACTAATGGGGATCCATAATAAACCCCAGGAAGAGTAGCTGCTGCCTTGGCAGGAACTAATGGGGATCCATAATAAACCCCAGGAAGAGTAGCTGCTGCCTTGGCAGGAACTAATGGGGATCCATAATAAACCCCAGGAAGAGTAGCTGCTGCCATGGCAGGAACTAATGGGGATCCATAATAAACCCCAGGAAGAGTAGCTGCTGCCTTGGCAGGAACTAATGGGGATCCATAATAAACCCCAGGAAGAGTAGCTGCTGCCTTGGCAGGAACTAATGGGGATCCATAATAAACCCCAGGAAGAGTAGCTGCTGCCTTGGCAGGAACTAATGGGGATCCATAATAAACCCCAGGAAGAGTAGCTGCTGTCATGGCTGGAACTAATGGGGATCCATAATAAACCCCAGGAAGAGTAGCTGCTGCCTTGGCAGGAACTAATGGGGATCCATAATAAACCCCAGGAAGAGTAGCTGCTGCCATGGCAGGAACTAATGGGGATCCATAATAAACCCCAGGAAGAGTAGCTGCTGCCTTGGCAGGAACTAATGGGGATCCATAATAAACCCCAGGAAGAGTAGCTGCTGCCATGGCAGGAACTAATGGGGATCCATAATAAACCCCAGGAAGAGTAGCTGCTGCCTTGGCAGGAACTAATGGGGATCCATAATAAACCCCAGGAAGAGTAGCTGCTGCCTTGGCAGGAACTAATGGGGATCCATAATAAACCCCAGGAAGAGTAGCTGCTGCCATGGCAGGAACTAATGGGGATCCATAATAAACCCCAGGAAGAGTAGCTGCTGCCTTGGCAGGAACTAATGGGGATCCATAATAAACCCCAGGAAGAGTAGCTGCTGCCTTGGCTGGAACTAATGGGGATCCATAATAAACCCCAGGAAGAGTAGCTGCTGCCTTGGCAGGAACTAATGGGGATCCATCATAAACCCCAGGAAGAGTAGCTGCTGCCTTGGCAGGAACTAATGGGGATCCATCATAAACCCCAGGAAGAGTAGCTGCTGCCTTGGCAGGAACTAATGGGGATCCATAATAAACCCCAGGAAGAGTAGCTTCTGCCTCGGCAGGAACTAATGGGGATCCATAATAAACCCCAGGAAGAGTAGCTGCTGCCTCGGCAGGAACTAATGGGGATCCATAATAAACCCCAGGAAGAGTAGCTGCTGCCTCGGCAGGAACTAATGGGGATCCATAATAAACCCCAGGAAGAGTACTTGCTGCCTCGGCAGGAACTAATGGGGATCCATAATAAACCCCAGGAAGAGTAGCTGCTGCCTCGGCAGGAACTAATGGGGATCCATAATAAACCCCAGGAAGAGTAGCTGCTGCCTCGGCAGGAACTAATGGGGATCCATAATAAACCCCAGGAAGAGTAGCTGCTGCCTCGGCAGGAACTAATGGGGATCCATAATAAACCCCAGGAAGAGTAGCTGCTGCCTCGGCAGGAACTAATGGGGATCCATAATAAACCCCAGGAAGAGTAGCTGCTGCCTCGGCAGGAACTAATGGGGATCCATAATAAACCCCAGGAAGAGTAGCTGCTGCCTTGGCAGGAACTAATGGGGATCCATAATAAACCCCAGGAAGAGTAGCTGCTGCCTTGGCAGGAACTAATGGGGATCCATAATAAACCCCAGGAAGAGTAGCTGCTGCCTTGGCAGGAACTAATGGGGATCCATAATAAACCCCAGGAAGAGTAGCTGCTGCCTTGGCAGGAACTAATGGGGATCCATAATAAACCCCAGGAAGAGTAGCTGCTGCCTTGGCAGGAACTAATGGGGATCCATAATAAACCCCAGGAAGAGTAGCTGCTGCCTTGGCAGGAACTAATGGGGATCCATAATAAACCCCAGGAAGAGTAGCTGCTGCCTTGGCAGGAACTAATGGGGATCCATAATAAACCCCAGGAAGAGTAGCTGCTGCCTTGGCAGGAACTAATGGGGATCCATAATAAACCCCAGGAAGAGTAGCTGCTGCCTTGGCAGGAACTAATGGGGATCCATAATAAACCCCAGGAAGAGTAGCTGCTGCCTTGGCAGGAACTAATGGGGATCCATAATAAACCCCAGGAAGAGTAGCTGCTGCCTTGGCAGGAACTAATGGGGATCCATAATAAACCCCAGGAAGAGTAGCTGCTGCCTTGGCAGGAACTAATGGGGCTCCATAATAAACCCCAGGAAGAGTAGCTGCTGCCTTGGCAGGAACTAATGGGGATCCATAATAAACCCCAGGAAGAGTAGCTGCTGCCTTGGCAGGAACTAATGGGGATCCATAATAAACCCCAGGAAGAGTAGCTGCTGCCTTGGCAGGAACTAATGGGGATCCATAATAAACCCCAGGAAGAGTAGCTGCTGCCTTGGCAGGAACTAATGGGGATCCATAATAAACCCCAGGAAGAGTAGCTGCTGCCTTGGCAGGAACTAATGGGGCTCCATAATAAACCCCAGGAAGAGTAGCTGCTGCCTTGGCAGGAACTAATGGGGATCCATAATAAACCCCAGGAAGAGTAGCTGCTGCCTTGGCAGGAACTAATGGGGATCCATAATAAACCCCAGGAAGAGTAGCTGCTGCCTTGGCAGGAACTAATGGGGATCCATAATAAACCCCAGGAAGAGTAGCTGCTGCCTTGGCAGGAACTAATGGGGATCCATAATAAACCCCAGGAAGAGTAGCTGCTGCCTTGGCAGGAACTAATGGGGATCCATAATAAACCCCAGGAAGAGTAGCTGCTGCCTTGGCAGGAACTAATGGGGATCCATAATAAACCCCAGGAAGAGTAGCTGCTGCCTTGGCAGGAACTAATGGGGATCCATAATAAACCCCAGGAAGAGTAGCTGCTGCCTTGGCAGGAACTAATGGGGATCCATAATAAACCCCAGGAAGAGTAGCTGCTGCCTTGGCAGGAACTAATGGGGATCCATAATAAACCCCAGGAAGAGTAGCTGCTGCCTTGGCAGGAACTAATGGGGATCCATAATAAACCCCAGGAAGAGTAGCTGCTGCCTTGGCAGGAACTAATGGGGATCCATAATAAACCCCAGGAAGAGTAGCTGCTGCCTTGGCAGGAACTAATGGGGATCCATAATAAACCCCAGGAAGAGTAGCTGCTGCCTTGGCAGGAACTAATGGGGATCCATAATAAACCCCAGGAAGAGTAGCTGCTGCCTTGGCAGGAACTAATGGGGATCCATAATAAACCCCAGGAAGAGTAGCTGCTGCCTTGGCAGGAACTAATGGGGATCCATAATAAACCCCAGGAAGAGTAGCTGCTGCCTTGGCAGGAACTAATGGAGATCCATAATAAACCCCAGGAAGAGTAGCTGCTGCCTTGGCAGGAACTAATGGGGTTCCATAATAAACCCCAGGAAACACGCTGTACTACATGGAACTCTATTCCACATCAAAAAACAGATAAAACGACACATTTTACATTTTTACATTTTTGTCATTTAGCAGATGCTCTTATTCAGAGTGACTTACAGTTAGTGCATTCATCTTAAGATGCTAGTTGGGACACATATCACAGGTGAGGGATTAATTAAGACACTTTCAGAAGATGGGCTCTGCTGTACTAGCTTCAGGGGGAAGCCAGGACAGATTAGAGCTGAGTGGGAGCAAAGAGGGAGGGCCAAGAAACCTGAGGTGGCAGAACGGAGTGCTCGGGTTGGGGTGTAGGGTGTGATCATAGCCTGAAGGTAGGGAGGGGCGGTTCCTCTTGCTGCTCCGTAGGTAAACACCATGGTCTTGTAGTGGATGCGAGCTTAAACTGGAAGCCAGTGGAGTGCGGAGGAGCGGGTGACAAAAGGTTGAAAACCAGGTGGGCTGCAGCGTTCTGGATAAGTTGCATGGGTGGGGAGCCCAGCCAACAGCGAGTTGCAATAGTCCAGACTGAAGACTGAAGATGACAAAGAGATCCAAGATGGCAGTGAGGTCGTGTTTTCTGTAAATATTATTATTATTTTTGTGAAGGATATACATACAGTGGGGAGAACAAGTATTTGATACACTGCCGATTTTACAGGTTTTCCTACTTACAAAGCATGTAGAGGTCTGTAATTTTTTATCATAGGTACACTTCAACTGTGAGAGACGGAAGTATTTGATCACCTACCAACCAGTAAGAATTCCGGCTCTCACAGACCTGTTAGTTTTTCTTTAAGAAGCCCTCCTGTTCTCCACTCATTACCTGTATTAACTGCACCTGTTTGAACTCGTTACCAGTATAAAAGACACCTGTCCACACACTCAATCAAACAGACTCCAACCTCTCCACAATGGCCAAGACCAGAGAGCTGTGTAAGGACATCAGGGATACAATTGTAGACCTGCACAAGGCTGGGATGGGCTACAGGACAATAGGCAAGCAGCTTGATGAGAAGGCAACAACTGTTGGTGCAATTATTAGAAAATGGAAGAAGTTCAAGATGACGGTCAATCACCCTCGGTCTGGGGCTCCATGCAAGATCTCACCTCATGGGGCATCAATGATCATGAGGAAGGTGAGGGATCAGCCCAGATCTACACGGCAGGACCTGGTCAATGACCTGAAGAGAGCTGGGACCACAGTCTCAAAGAAAACCTTTAGTAACACACTACGCCGTAATGGATTAAAATTCTGCAGCGCACGCAATGTCCCCCTGCTCAAGCCAGCGCATGTCCAGGCCCATCTGAAGTTTGCCAATGACCATCTGGATGATCCAGAGGAGGAATGGGAGGAGGTCATGTGATCTGATGAGACAAAAATAGAGCTTTTTGGTCTAAACTCCACTCGCCGTGTTTGGAGGAAGAAGAAGGATGAGTACAACCCCAGGAACACCATCCCAACCGTGAAGCATGGAGGTGGAAACATCATTCTTTGGGGATGCTTTTCTGCAAAGGGGACAGGACGACTGCACCGTATTGAGGGGAGGATGGATGGGGCCATGTATCGTGAGATCTTGGCCAACAACCTCCTTCCCTCAGTAAGAGCATTGAAGATGGGTCGTGGCTGGGTCTTCCAGCATGACAACGACCCAAAACACACAGCCAGGGCAACTAAGGAGTGGCTCCGTAAGAAGCATCTCAAGGTCCTGGAGTGGTCTAGCCAGTCTCCAGACCTGAACCCAATAGAACATCTTTGGAGGGAGCTGAAAGTCCGTATTGCCCAGCGACAGCCCCGAAACCTGAAGGATCTGGAGAAGGTCTGAATGGAGGAGTGAGCCAAAATCCCTGCTGCAGTGTGTGCAAATCTGGTCAAGACCTACAGGAAACGTATGATCTCTGTAATTGCAAACAAAGGTTTCTGTACCAAATATTAAGTTCTTATTTTCTGATGTATCAAATACTTATGTCATGCAATAAAATGCAAATTAATTACTTAAAAATCATACAATGTGATTTTCTGGATTTTTGTTTCTATGATAAAAATTACAGACCTCTACATGCTTTGTAAGTAGGAAAACCTGCAAAATCGGAAGTGTATAAAATACTTGTTCTCCCCACTGTACATATACAGGCCCGTCTGAAGTTTGCCAATGAACATCTGAATTATTCAGAGGAGAACTGGGTGAAAGTGTTGTGGTCAGATGAGACCAAAATGGAGCTCTTTGGTATCAACTCAACTCGCCGTGTTTGGAGGAGGAGGAATGCTGCCTATGACCCCAAGAACACCATCCCCACCATCAAACATGGAGGTGGAAACATTATGCTTTGGGGGTGTTTTTCTGCTAAGGGGACAGGACAACTTCACCGCATCAAAGGGACGATGGACGGGGCCATGTACCGTCAAATCTAGGGTGAGAACCTCCTTCCCTCAGCCAGGGCATTGAAAATGGGTCGTGGATGGATATTCCAGCATGACAATGACCCAAAACAAACGGCCAAGGCAACAAAGGAGTGGCTCAAGAAGAAGCACATTAAGGTCCTGGAGTGGCCTAGCCAGTCTCCAGACCTTAATCCCATAGAAAATCTGAGGGAGCTGAAGGTTCGAGTTGCCAAAAGTCAGGCTCGAAACCTTAATGACTTGGAGAAGATCTGCAAAGAGGAGTGGGACAAAATCCCTCCTGAGATGTTTGCAAACCTGGTGGCCAACTACAAGAAACGTCTGACCTCTGTGATTGCCAACAAGGGTTTTGCCACCAAGTACTAAGTCATGTTTTGCAGAGGGGTCAAAATACTTATTTCCCTCGTTAAAATGCAAATCAATTTATAACATTTTTGACATGCGTTTTTCTGGATTTTTTTGTTGTTATTCTGTCTCTGACTGTTCAAATTAACCTACCATTAAAATTATAGACTGATCATTTCTTTGTCAGTGGGCAAACGTACAAAATCAGCAGGGGATCAAATGCTTTTTTCCCTCACTGTATATATTTCTCAATTTTACTTTTCATTCTTTAACTAAATATACTTTCTTGCAACCCGCCTCACCCAACGTGGAAAGGATTCTATTATTTCTTTATAACTTTTATCAAGAACCTTAAGCTGAAACTAGTTTAGCTGCAACCGAATGGCTGTGGTAGCCAGCTAGCTAGCTACTTGCTATTAGCCACCGTTAGCGTCTTCACCATTGTCCGTGGCCTGCACTACCCACCAGCCAGCACTAGCTCTAGCCTGGACAATTTGTCGGCCAGTCTGCACAGCGTGCTATCAACCCAGAGCATATCGGATTTTCTGCCGGAATCACTGGACCCTAGCACCGGATCATCACAACTAGCTAGCTGCAACCGAATGGCTGTTGTCGTTAGCAAGTACCAGTTAGCCTTGAGCTAGCATCAAGCAAGGCACATCTCCCATCTATCTACCTCTTTGTCAACCGGATGGGGCCTCCTAGTGTTGACACGGAGCCCCGCCGATCCAACACGACTGGTCTGCCGACGAAATCATCTGATGTGGTTTCAACAGGCTTCCCATTACGACGTCGACCACGAAGATCCATCTGCTAGCCTCGGCCCACTAGCACACGCAAGTGCCTCTTGCGTGACTCTTGCCAAACTGTGTCGTCATTACCAGCTGTTGTCTTAGCTCTCTCGAATAACACCAGTGATTGCTTTATGCCTCTCTCCCATGTCAATATGCATTTCTTATTGCTGTTTCGGTTATATCTTATTGTACTATTTCACTGTAGAGCCCCCAGTCCAGCTCAACCTGCCTTAGATAGCTCCTTTGTCCCACCCCCCATACACGCGGAGACCGACTCAATCGGTGCCTCGAGTGATGCTATCTCTTTCATCGTTAACCAACGCTTAGGTTTACCTCCACTGTACTCATATCCTTCCATATCCTTGTCTGTACATAATGCCCTGAATCTATTCTACAACGCCCGGAAATCTGCACCTTTTTTTCTCTGTACCCAACGTACTAGAAGACCAGTTCTTAAAGCTTTTAGCCGTATCCTTATTCTACTCCTCTGTTCCTCTGGTGATGTAGAGGTTAACCCAGGCCCTGTAGCCCCCAGTATCACTCCTACTTCCCAAGTGTTATCATTTGTTGACTTCTGTAACCGTAAAAGCCTTGGTTTTCTGTACGTTAACATCAGAAGCCTCCTCCCTAAGTTTAAGTTAGTCACTGCGTTAGCACACTCTGCCAACCCTGATGTTCTAGCAGTGTCTGAATCCTGGCTTAGGAAGGCCACCAAAAATTCAGAAATGTCCATCCCCAACTACAACATTTTCCGTCTCGATAGAACTGCCAAAGGGGGTGGTTTGCAATCTACTGTAGAGATAGCCTGCAGAGCTCTATCATACTATCCAGGTCTGTGCCCAAACAGTTTGAGCTCCTACTTCTAAAAATCCACCTTTCCAGAAATAAGTCTCTCACTGTTGCCGCTTGCTACAGACCCCCCTCAGCCCCGAGCTGTGCCCTGGACACCATATGTGAATTGATTGCCCCCCATCTATCCTCAGAGTTCGTACTGCTTGGTGACCTAAACTGGGATATGCTTAACACCCCGGCCGTCCTACAATCTAAACTAGATGCCCTCAATCTCACACAAATTATCAACGAACCTACCAGGTACAACCCTAAATCCGTAAACATGGGTACCCTCATAGATATCATCCTAACTAATTTACCCTCTAAATACACCTCCGCTGTCTTCAACCAGGATCTCAGCAATCACTGCCTTATTGCCTGCGTCCGTAATGGGTCCGCGGTCAAACGACCACCCCTCATCACTGTCAAACGCTCCCTTAAACACTTCAGCGAGTAGGCCTTTCTAATTGACCTGGCCCGGGTATCCTGGATGGATATTGACCTCATTCCATCAGTAGAGGATGCCTGGTTGTTCTTTAAAAGTGCTTTCCTCTCAATCTTAAATAAGCATTCCCCATTCAAGAATAAGAACAGATATAGCCCCTGGTTCTCCTCAGACTTGACTGCCCTTGACCAGCACAAAAACATCCTGTGGGGTACTGCATTAGCATTGAACAGCCCCCGCGATATGCAACTTTTCAGGGAAGTCAGGAACCAATATACACAATCAGTTAGGAAAGCAAAGGCTAGCTTTTTGAAACAGAAATTTGCATCCTGTAGCACTAACTCCAAAAAGTTTTGGGACACTGTAAAGTCCTTGGAGAATAAGAGCACCTCCTCCCAGCTGCCCACTGCACTGAGGCTAGGAAACACTGTCACCACCGATAAATCTACAATAATCTAAAATTTCAACAAGCATTTTGCTACGGCTGGCCATGCTTTCCACCTGGCTACCACTACCCCGGCCACCAGCTCTGCACCCTCCGCTGCAACTTGCCCTTACCCCAATGACTGCCTCGCCTGGTTCACCAACTACTTCTCAGAAAGAGTTCAATGTGTCAAATTGGAGGGCCTGTTGTCTGGACCTCTGGCAGTCTCTATGGGGGTACCACAGGGTTCAATTCAGGGCTGACTCTATTCTCTGTGTATATCAATGATGTCGCTCTTGCTGCTGGTGATGCTCGGAACCACCTCTATGTGGACGACAGCATTTTGTATACATCTGGCCCTTCATTGGACACTGTGCTAACAAACCTCCAAACAAGCTTCAACGCCATACAACACTCCTTCCGTAGCCTCCAACTGCTCTTAAACACTAATAAAACTAAATGCATGCTCTTCAACTGAACGCTGCTTGCACCCGCCCACCCGACTAGAATCACTACTCTCGGCGGGTCTGACCTAGAGTATGTGGACAACTACAAATACCTAGGTGTCTGGTTAGACTGTAAACATTCCTTCCAGACTCACATTAAACATCTCCAATAAAAAGTTAGATCTAGAATCAGCTTCCTATTTCGTAAACAAAGCCTCCTTCACTCATGCTGCCAAACATGCCCTCGTAAGACTGACTATCCTACCGATCCTTGACTTCGGCGATGTCATTTACAAAATAGCCTCCAACACTCTACTCAGCAAATTGGATGTAGTCTATCACAGTGCCATCCGTTTTGTCACCAAAGCCCCATACACTACATACCACTGTGACCTGTACGCTCTTGTTGGCTGGCCCTCACTACATATTAGTCGCCAAACCCACTGGCTCCAGGTCATCTACAAATCACTGCTAGGCAAATCCCCGTCTTATCTTAGCTCACTGGTCACCATAGCAACACCCACCCGTAGTCTGCGCTCCAGCAGGTATATCTCACTGGTCATCCCCAAAGCCAACACCTCCTTTGGCCGCCATTCCTTCCAGTTCTCTGCTGCCAATGACTGGAACGAACTGCAAAATTCTCTGAAGCTGGAGACTCTTATCTCCCTCACTAACTTTAAGCATCAGTTGTCAGAGCAGCTTACCAATCACTGCACCTGTCCACAGCCCATCTGTAATTAGCCCACCCAACTACCTCATCCCCATATTGTTATTTATTTTGCTCATTTGCACCCCAGTATCTCTATTTGCACACCATCTCTTGCACATCTATCATTCCAGTGTTAATAAGAAATTGTAATTATTTTGCACTATGGCCTATTTATTGCCTTACCTCCATAACTTGCTACATTTGCACACACTGTATATACATTTTCTATTGTATTTTTTACTTTAAGTTTTGTTTACCCCATATGTAACTCTGTGTTGTTGTTGTTTTTATCGCACTGCTTTGCTTTATCTTGGCCAGGTCACTGTTGTAAATGAGAACTTGTTCTCAACTGGCTTACCTGGTTAAATAAAGGTGCATTTTTTTTTTTATATATATATATAAAAAACACTAGTGCCTGTATTAGGACCTGAGCCCCTTCCTGTGTGAGGTAGGGTCGTATTCTAGGGATGTTGTGGAGCATGAACCTGCTGGAGCGAGTCACTGCTTTGATGTTTGCAGAGAACGACAGGTTGTTGTCTAGGGTCATGCCAAGGTTCTTTGCACTCTGGGAGGGCGACACTGTGCCCAGCCCTGAGAGGGTGGAGAGGAGGATCTGATGGTTCACAGTGTCTTAAGCAGCGGAAAGATCTAGGAGGATGAGAACAGAGGAGAGAGAGTCAGCTTAGGCAGTGTGGAGAGTCTCCATGACACAGAGAAGAGCAGTCTCGGTTGAGTGACCCGTCTTGAAGCCTGACTGGTTAGGGTCAAGAAGATAGTTCTGAGAGAGATAACAAGAGAGTTGATCAGAGACAGCACGCTCAAGTGTTTTGGAAAGAAAAGAAGGGATACAGGTCTATAGTCTTTGATGTCAGATGAGTCGAGTGTTGTTTTTTTTTTAGTTGGGGAGCGACTCGGGCCATTTTGAAGTCAGAGGGGACGCAGCCAGTGGTCAGGGATGAGTTGATGAGGGAAGTGAGGAATTTGAGAAGGTCTCCAGAGATGGTCTGGAGAAGGGAGGATGGGATGGGGTCAAGCAGGCAGGTTGTCGTGTGGCCAGACCTCACTAGTTGCAAGATTTCATCTGGAGAGAGAGGGGAGAAAGAGGTCAAGGCGTAGGTTAGTTCTGTGTGAGTGGGACTCAATAGGCTGAGTGAATGAGGAGCGGATGTCGTCAACCTTCTTTTCATAGTGGTTGACAAAGTCGTCCTCAGAGGGGGAGAGGGTGGAGGATTAAGGAGGGAGGAGATGGTGTCAAAGAGTTCCCTAGGGTTAGAAGCAGAAGCTTGAAATTTAGAGTGATAGAAAGGAAGAGAAGGTAGAGAGGAGGGAGTAGAGAGGAGGGAGTGAAAGGATGATAGGTCCTCCGGAAGTTTATTTTTCCTCCATTTTCGATCAGCTGCCCTGTTCTGTAAGCTTGCAATGAGTCACTCAGCCACGAAGCAGGAAGGGAGGGCCGAGCCGGCCAGGAGGAAAGGGGACAGTGCGAGTCATAGGATGAGGAAAGGGAGGAGAGTAGGGTCGAAGAGGCAGAATCAGGAGACAGGAGGGAGAAGGATTTAACAGAAGGGAGAGATGATAGGATAGAAGAGAGTAGTGGGAGAGAGAGAGCGAAGATTGCGATGGCGCATGACCATCTGGGTAGGGGCTGAGAGGTTAGGGTTGGAGGAAAGGGAGACAGAAAAGGAAACAAAGTAGTGATCAGAGACCTGGAGGGGGTTGTAGTTAGATTAGTAGGAGAACAGCCTCCAATAAATATGAGGTCAAGAATATTGCCTGCCTTGTGAGTTGGAGGGGATTGGGAAAGGGCGAGGTCAAAAGAGGCAAGGAGGGGAAAGAGAGTTGGAAAGAAATTAATCGAAGGCAGACATCAGGAGGTTGAAGTCGCCAAGAATGAAGAGCGGTGAGACATCGTCAGGAAATGAGCTTATCAAGGTGTCAAGCTCATTGAGGAACACTCCGAGGGCACCTGGTGGGCGATACATTTTTTATATATTTTTGTATTTTTATTTCACCTTTATTTAACCAGGTAAGCCAGTTGAGAACAAGTTCTCATTTACAACTGCGACCTGGCCAAGATAAAGCAAAGCATTGCGATAAAAACAACAACACAGAGTTACATATGGGGTAAACAAAACATAAAGTCAAAAATACAACAGAAAATATATATACAGTGTGTGCAAATGTGGCAAGTTATGGAGGTAAGGCAATAAATAGGCCATAGTGCAAAATAATTACAATTAGTATTAACACTGGAATGATAGATGTGCAAGAGATGACATTACAATAATGTTAAGCTTGAGTGGACAAGTGACAGTGACAGCATGGAGGTCAACTTGACCGCAGATCGGCAGTTCCAAACGCTGCCAGACACCTTGGAATTCCACATGGGTTGTGCGCGAAGGGTTCACTAAATTAGAAGGGTTGCAGCCAAGGGGTGGGGAGCGTCTGTAAAGCATACAGGGGGAGGAGCAGCCAAGGGGTGGGGAGCGTCTGTAAAGCCTACAGGGAGAGGAGCAGCCAAGGGGTGGGGAGCATCTGTAAAGCATACAGGGGGAGGAGCAGCCAAGGGGTGGGGAGCGTCTGTAAAGCATACAGGGGGAGGAGCAGCCAAGGGGGTGGGGAGCGTCTGTAAAGCCTACAGGGGGAGGAGCAGCCAAGGGGGTGGGGAGCGTCTGTAAAGCATACAGGGGGAGGAGCAGCCAAGGGGGTGGGGAGCGTCTGTAAAGCATACAGGGGGAGGAGCAGCCAAGGGGTGGGGAGCATCTGTAAAGCCTACAGGGAGAGGAGCAGCCAAGGGGTGGGGAGCGTCTGTAAAGCCTACAGGGAGAGGAGCAGCCAAGGGGTGGGGAGCGTCTGTAAAGCCTACAGGGGGAGGAGCAGCCAAGGGGTGGGGAGCGTCTGTAAAGCATACAGGGGGAGGAGCAGCCAAGGGGTGGGGAGCGTCTGTAAAGCCTACAGGGAGAGGAGCAGCCAAGGGGTGGGGAGCGTCTGTAAAGCCTACAGGGAGAGGAGCAGCCAAGGGGTGGGGAGCGTCTGTAAAGCCTACAGGGGGAGGAGCAGCCAAGGGGTGGGGAGCGTCTGTAAAGCATACAGGGGGAGGAGCAGCCAAGGGGTGGGGAGCGTCTGTAAAGCCTACAGGGAGAGGAGCAGCCAAGGGGTGGGGAGCGTCTGTAAAGCATACAGGGGGAGGAGCAGCCAAGGGGTGGGGAGCATCTGTAAAGCATACAGGGGGAGGAGCAGCCAAGGGGTGGGGAGCGTCTGTAAAGCCTACAGGGAGAGGAGCAGCCAAGGGGTGGGGAGCGTCTGTAAAGCCTACAGGGGGAGGAGCAGCCAAGGGGTGGGGAGCGTCTGTAAAGCATACAGGGAGAGGAGCCAACAGGTATAGAAAACACACACATAGTTGACAAAGCTACAAAAGAGCAAAATGAGATGATGAGTAACGAGGTAAGATACTCAAGTGAAAGGTAAGGTAAGGTAAGATACGAGGTAAGATACTCAAGTGAAAGAGTGGTGTGGAGCCTGAAGAACAACACGGCAGAACCGTCTTTGTTTCGTCAGCGGTCTTAGTTTTGCTGACATGACCGCCACTGACACGACCACGCTTACAGCTGCCGCTCAGAAACCAGGGGAGACTGAAGAACTAACATTACTTGCTAATTGCCTAGCAGAGGTGAAGCACACCTCCCTGTACTAATCGCTGATTGAGAAACCACCTCCAATACAGCCACTGATTACCAAAACAACAACCGTCACACATTGCCCTTTGATCCTGGTTGATGTGTCAACAATCATCTGCAAATGATGAGCAGTCAGCAGTTCACACACCAAGTAGGCTACTGGGAAGACCGGAAGCACTGAAAGTAGATGGCCCTAGCTATCAAATAGAGAGTACTAGACCACAACAGATAAAGACAATGTTCAATGTAGGCCTACATTCCATGAGACTTTTGATAAAAACATGCAGGGCTTGACATTAACCTGTTTATCCACTTGTCCTTCAGATAAGGAGGTGACTGATAATGTTGTTATGTTGTTTGAAAAGAAACCACTTTACAAAATAAAATGCATTATTATTCCCATACCATTATTACAGAGATTCAAACAAATTATGCTACTGCCTATTTGCTACTTACTTTATTCAACAACCAACAAAATCAACACAAAATATAACACTGCCTCTTTAAGACAAAAAACAATCTTTATCTGATTCGCTTTTCAAAGATGTCTAGAAATGTCCACGTTTTGTGCTCTCATAGGAAGCAATCACTCCCCCATTGGTGAATACAAATTATCTATAACTGGACTCACTAACTACAGCAGCAAAGGTAACTGAACTACAGTGAGGGAAAAAAGTATTTGATCCCCTGCTGATTTTGTACGTTTGCCCACTGACAAAGATATGATCAGTCTATAATTTTAATGGTAGGTTTATTTAAACAGTGAGAGACAGAATAACAACAAAAAAATCCAGAAAAACGCATGTCAAAAATATTATCAATTGATTTGCATTTTAATGAGGGAAATAAGTATTTGACCCCCTCTCAATCAGAAAGATTTCTGGCTCCCAGGTGTCTTTTATACAGGTAACGAGCTGAGATTAGGAGCACACTCTTAAAGGGAGTGCTCCTAATCTCAGTTTGTTACCTGTATAAAAGACACCTGTCCACAGAAGCAATGAATCAATCAATCCGATTCCAAACTCTCCACCATGGCCAAGACCAAAGAGCTCTCCAAGGATGTCAGGGACAAGATTGTAGACCTACACAAGGCTGGAATGGGCTACAAGACCATCGCCAAGCAGCTTGGTGAGAAGGTGACAACAGTTGGTGCGATTATTCGCAAATGGAAGAAACACAAAAGAACTGTCAATCTCCCTCGGCCTGGGGCTCCATGCAAGATCTCACCTCGTGGAGTTGCAATGATCATGAGAACGGTGAGGAATCAGCCCAGAACTACACGGGAGGATCTTGTCAATGATCTCAAGGCAGCTGGGACCATAGTCACCAAGAAAACAATTGGTAACACACTACGCCGTGATGGACTGAAATCCTGCAGCGCCCGCAAGGTCCCCCTGCTCAAGAAAGCACATGTACAGGCCCGTCTGAAGTTTGCCAATGAGCATCTGAATGATTCAGAAGAGAACTGGGTGAAAGTGTTGTGGTCAGATGAGACCAAAATCGAGCTCTTTGGCATCAACTCAACTCACCGTGTTTGGAGGAGGAGGAATGCTGCCTATGACCCCAAGAACACCATCCCCACCGTCAAACATGGAGGTGGAAACATTATGCTTTGGGGGTGTTTTTCTGCTAAGGGGACAGGACAACTTCACCGCATCAAAGGGACGATGGACGGGGCCATGTACCGTCAAATCTTGGGTGAGAACCTCCTTCCCTCAGCCAGGGCATTGAAAATGGGTCGTGGATGGGTATTCCAGCATGACAATGACCCAAAACACACGGCCAAGGCAACAAAGGAGTGGCTCAAGAAGAAGCACATTAAGGTCCTGGAGTGGTCTAGCCAGTGTTCAGACCTTAATCCCATAGAAAATCTGAGGGAGCTGAAGGTTCGAGTTGCCAAACGTCAGCCTCGAAACCTTAATGACTTGGAGAAGATCTGCAAAGAGGAGTGGGACAAAATCCCTCCTGAGATGTGTGCAAACCTGGTGGCCAACTACAAGAAACGTCTGACCTCTGTGATTGCCAACAAGGGTTTTGCCACCAAGTACTAAGTAATGTTTTGCAGAGGGGTCAAATACTTATTTCCCTCATTTAAAATGCAAATCAATTCATAACATTTTTGACTGTTCAAATAAACCTACCATTAAAATTATAGACTGATCATGTCTTTGTCAGTGGGCAAACATACAAAATCAGCAGGGGATCAAATACTTTTTTCCCTCACTGTAAATGACTATCGCCCCGTAGCACTCACCTCTGTCATCATGAAGTGCTTTGAGAGGCTAGTTAAGGATCATATCACCTCTACCTTACCTGTCACCCTAGACCCACTTCAATTTGCATACCGCCCCAATAGATCCACAGACGATGCAATCGCCATTCCATTCCTTACTTAGATTTGTGTGTATTGGGGATATGTTGTGAAATTGTTAGGAGCTAGAAGCACAAGCATTTAGCTATACCCGCAATAACATCTGCTAAACACGTGTATGTGACCAATAAAATGTGATTTGATTTTTTGTGTTATAGTGTTATATATAGTGTTACGTTATAGTGTTATGGTGTAGTGTTATAGTGTTACGTTACAGTGTTATGGTGTAGTGTTACGGTGTAGTGTTACAGTGTGATGGTGTAGTGTTATAGTGTTATGGTGTAGTGTTATGGTGTAGTGTTATAGTGTTACGGTGTAGTGTTATGGTGTAGTGTTATAGTGTAGTGTTATAGTGTTATAGTGTGATGGTGTAGTGTTATAGTGTAGTGTTATAGTGTTATAGTGTGATGGTGTAGTGTTATAGTGTTACGGTGTAGTGTTACGGTGTAGTGTTATAGTGTAGTGTTATAGTGTTATAGTGTTACGGTGTAGTGTTATAGTGTTACGGTGTAGTGTTACGGTGTAGTGTTATAGTGTAGTGTTATAGTGTTATAGTGTGATGGTGTAGTGTTATAGTGTTACGGTGTAGTGTTACAGTGTGATGGTGTAGTGTTATAGTGTTATGGTGTAGTGTTATAGTGTTACGGTGTAGTGTTATAGTGTGATGGTGTAGTGTTATAGTGTTATGGTGTAGTGTTATAGTGTTACGGTGTAGTGTTACGGTGTAGTGTTATAGTGTAGTGTTATAGTGTTATAGTGTGATGGTGTAGTGTTATAGTGTTATGGTGTAGTGTTATAGTGTTATGGTGTAGTGTTATAGTGTTATGGTGTAGTGTTATAGTGTTATGGTGTAGTGTTATAGTGTTATGGTGTAGTGTTATGGTGTAGTGTTATAGTGTTACGGTGTAGTGTTATGGTGTAGTGTTATAGTGTTATGGTGTAGTGTTATGGTGTAGTGTTATAGTGTTACGGTGTAGTGTTATAGTGTTACGGTGTAGTGTTATGGTGTAGTGTTATGGTGTAGTGTTATAGTGTTATGGTGTAGTGTTATAGTGTTATGGTGTAGTGTTATGGTGTAGTGTTATAGTGTTACGGTGTAGTGTTATAGTGTTACGGTGTAGTGTTATGGTGTAGTGTTATGGTGTAGTGTTACAGTGTGATGGTGTAGTGTTATAGTGTTACGGTGTAGTGTTATAGTGTGATGGTGTAGTGTTATAGTGTTATGGTGTAGTGTTATAGTGTTACGGTGTAGTGTTACGGTGTAGTGTTATAGTGTAGTGTTATAGTGTTATAGTGTGATGGTGTAGTGTTATAGTGTTATGGTGTAGTGTTATAGTGTTACGGTGTAGTGTTATAGTGTGATGGTGTAGTGTTATAGTGTTATGGTGTAGTGTTATAGTGTTACGGTGTAGTGTTATGGTGTAGTGTTATAGTGTAGTGTTATAGTGTTATAGTGTGATGGTGTAGTGTTATAGTGTTACGGTGTAGTGTTATAGTGTTACGGTGTAGTGTTACGGTGTAGTGTTATAGTGTAGTGTTATAGTGTTATAGTGTGATGGTGTACTGTTATAGTGTTATGGTGTAGTGTTATAGTGTTATGGTGTAGTGTTATAGTGTTATGGTGTAGTGTTATAGTGTTATGGTGTAGTGTTATAGTGTTATGGTGTAGTGTTATAGTGTGATGGTGTAGTGTTATGGTGTAGTGTTATAGTGTTACGGTGTAGTGTTACGGTGTAGTGTTATAGTGTAGTGTTATAGTGTTATAGTGTGATGGTGTAGTGTTATAGTGTTATGGTGTAGTGTTATAGTGTTATGGTGTAGTGTTATAGTGTTATGGTGTAGTGTTATAGTGTTATGGTGTAGTGTTATGGTGTAGTGTTATAGTGTTACGGTGTAGTGTTATGGTGTAGTGTTATAGTGTTATGGTGTAGTGTTATAGTGTGATGGTGTAGTGTTATAGTGTTATGGTGTAGTGTTATAGTGTTACGGTGTAGTGTTATAGTGTGATGGTGTAGTGTTATAGTGTTATGGTGTAGTGTTATAGTGTTATGGTGTAGTGTTATAGTGTTATGGTGTAGTGTTATAGTGTTATGGTGTAGTGTTATGGTGTAGTGTTATAGTGTTACGGTGTAGTGTTATGGTGTAGTGTTATGGTGTAGTGTTATAGTGTTACGGTGTAGTGTTATAGTGTGATGGTGTAGTGTTATAGTGTTATGGTGTAGTGTTATAGTGTTACGGTGTAGTGTTACGGTGTAGTGTTATAGTGTAGTGTTATAGTGTTATAGTGTGATGGTGTAGTGTTATAGTGTTATGGTGTAGTGTTATAGTGTTATGGTGTTATGGTGTAGTGTTATAGTGTTATGGTGTAGTGTTATGGTGTAGTGTTATAGTGTTACGGTGTAGTGTTATGGTGTAGTGTTATAGTGTTATGGTGTAGTGTTATAGTGTGATGGTGTAGTGTTATAGTGTTATGGTGTAGTGTTATAGTGTTACGGTGTAGTGTTATAGTGTGATGGTGTAGTGTTATAGTGTTATGGTGTAGTGTTATAGTGTTATGGTGTAGTGTTATAGTGTTATGGTGTAGTGTTATAGTGTTATGGTGTAGTGTTATAGTGTTATGGTGTAGTGTTATGGTGTAGTGTTATAGTGTTACGGTGTAGTGTTATGGTGTAGTGTTATAGTGTTATGGTGTAGTGTTATAGTGTTATGGTGTAGTGTTATAGTGTTATGGTGTAGTGTTATAGTGTGATGGTGTAGTGTTATAGTGTTTTGGTGTAGTGTTATAGTGTTATGGTGTAGTGTTATAGTGTTATGGTGTAGTGTTATGGTGTAGTGTTATAGTGTTACGGTGTAGTGTTATGGTGTAGTGTTATAGTGTTATGGTGTAGTGTTATAGTGTGATGGTGTAGTGTTATAGTGTTACGGTGTAGTGTTATAGTGTGATGGTGTAGTGTTATAGTGTTATGGTGTAGTGTTATAGTGTTACGGTGTAGTGTTACGGTGTAGTGTTATAGTGTAGTGTTATAGTGTTATAGTGTGATGGTGTAGTGTTATAGTGTTATGGTGTAGTGTTATAGTGTTACGGTGTAGTGTTATAGTGTGATGGTGTAGTGTTATAGTGTTATGGTGTAGTGTTATAGTGTTACGGTGTAGTGTTACGGTGTAGTGTTATAGTGTAGTGTTATAGTGTTATAGTGTGATGGTGTAGTGTTATAGTGTTATGGTGTAGTGTTATAGTGTTATGGTGTAGTGTTATAGTGTTATGGTGTAGTGTTATAGTGTTATGGTGTAGTGTTATAGTGTTATGGTGTAGTGTTATGGTGTAGTGTTATAGTGTTATGGTGTAGTGTTACGGTGTAGTGTTATAGTGTAGTGTTATAGTGTTATAGTGTGATGGTGTAGTGTTATAGTGTTATGGTGTAGTGTTATAGTGTTATGGTGTAGTGTTATAGTGTTATGGTGTAGTGTTATAGTGTTATGGTGTAGTGTTATAGTGTTACGGTGTAGTGTTATGGTGTAGTGTTATAGTGTAGTGTTATAGTGTTATAGTGTGATGGTGTAGTGTTACAGTGTTATGGTGTAGTGTTATAGTGTTACGGTGTAGTGTTATAGTGTGATGGTGTAGTGTTATAGTGTTATGGTGTGGTGTTATAGTGTTATGGTGTAGTGTTATAGTGTTATGTTATAGTTTTATAGTGTTATGGTGAAGTGTTATAGTGTTACAGTGTTATGGTGTAGTGTTATAGTGTAGTGTTATCAGTGGCGGCTCCTGAAAAAATTCTCAGGAGGGGCAATTTTTCTGATGATTTAGGTGACCTACACACATTTTAAAAAAGATATGTCCAGCAACAACATGAAGACAGGGGCAGCATATAAGTCAATACCAGAAGCATTTATTGACTGATCTCAAAAGTGTTGGCTTACCAGGGTTGGTGGAGCCCTCAGTTTCATCTTTGCCTCGCAAAGCTAACTCAAACACTCCGCAAAACTTCACACACTGGATTAGCCGGCTGAGGATGTGGCGGTTCTTGCTAATGTCGTAGTAAATATATTTGTTATAGTGAATATGGAATATGATATGTTGAGTAAAATGTTGTGCTAAGATCTATTTAGGTCAGGAGCTGGTTATAAGTTCTGTTCCTATCCAATAACAATGGACAAAAGGGTCCTATCTTGTCAGCCTTGTCAGCAGGTGGCCAAGGACAACACCCACGCCATAGGCCTCTCAGTTCTTCCAACTCACGAGTTCTTGCTCTGAGGACACACACACACACAAACACACACACACACACATCATCACTGTTAAACACACACACACACACACACACACACACACATCATCACTGTTAAACACACACACACACACACACACACAAAAATCCCCTCTCTTAGGCTGAACATTTGAAGACAGAGAACCCGACTCAGAGCCAATGCAACAGTGACAGTAGCCTGGAGGGGACCTCGCCCAACTCATCAGGACCAATCAGAAGATCAGAACTACTAGATTCAACCTACTTCATTTATTGCATAAAATGTCTGCACACAATGTTTCGGGGCTCTCTTCAGATAATAATAATAATAATAATAATATGCCATTTAGCAGACGCTTTTATCCAAAGCGACTTACAGTCATGCGTGCATACATTTTTGTGTATGGGTGGTCCCGGGGATCGAACCCAATACCTTGGCGTTACAAGCACCATGCTCTACCAGCTGAGCTACAGAAAGTGGATACTCATGGATGCGCATCGCAATTGTAAAATGTCAACACAATTGGAGACACCACGTCATTTTTGGAGACATGTTATTGACAGTAAACTATTGTAGATGCGACTGCTAACTAAATAAAACATTTTAGCTGGCTAGCTAATCATCTTAGCTAAATGTGGGGCAAACAATTCAGTTATTTACCGTTAATTTGAGGGATTGGGGTGAAAGAAATCGAGTTACATAGTGATACTTTACGATATACTGTATTGACAATATCGCAATATTTTAGCGCTAGTTGGCTGTACCTGCACCAAAACACCATTATTGTTCCTTCATAGCTTGTTCTCAATCTTTTCACATTGGGAGCCAATTTGTTTTCAGCACTTTTATTTCCATGACTGATCAAAACTCGTTCTCATGGCTTTCTGATCCCTCTGCAACAGACATATGGTGCGCAATAAAATCACAGTATCGAATCGCAATACGTATAGAATCATGAGACTCGCAATGCTGATGCATATATCTTATCGTGAGGTTCCTGGCAATTCCCAGCCCAAGTTCATTTGCCACAACAAATCTCTTCGCTAGCAAACGCGATGTCTTCTCCAAAACGGCAATGTGTCTCCAGCAATGTTTACTTTTTTGACGTTCTATGGCATCTCCACTTTCCAAGCATATATGACCACATGTAATATTTTGGTAAGTGATGCAAATAGTGAACTATGTAGGGCCAGGATGTAAAATATATGTAGCTGCAGCAATTTCTCTTATCTGATATGGTAAGTAATGGGGCTTAATTTATAGCTCCCTAAGAGTTTGACGAACGGGTCCGTGAACGCGATTCCAGATATCTTTACCTTTGAATAAACTGCCTTTATTATACCATATCCACCCTGTCCAAAGTCTCTACTTGGTCTCAGTTCTCCAGTAAACTTGTGATTATCAACACTAACCTCATCGTTGTGGCGGCGGACAGCTAGCCTGTATCCCTCATCCAGTTGAGTGAGTGGCAATGTCTTTTTTCGTTCGTACCAATTTTTGGAAAATCCTCGGGTGTAGGACTTTCCGCCTTTAGTAGAAACCTGTTGAATTATTAAATTTGGTCTGGGAGGTCCTAATTGTTTCGTTGCCAATTTATCTTCATTTGTTCGCCGACAAAAAGGAACTTCTTTCAAACAATCCGCTCTTTTCTCAGTTACGTTCATGGTTACGTAACGTATGACGAAAGCGCGTAAGTGCAAGCCCACAGACACCCATTGAGATTGTATTGAAGGCTCTGAAATTTGAAAAAAATAGATTTTACATGGGAGTCTATGACAGACTTCTGGGCGATTTTCAACCTGACTGAAATCGCCCCAAAAGGGGGGGGAGCCATTTGAAGCACGACTTTAGCCTGATTCGACATTTAGTGGCAGTGTGGCACTGTGGCAGATCAGACGTATAGATTACAACACTGATAACTACTGTTGCCGTGATATAATTGATTAGAAAAAAAATCCCTTCCTTTTCCCGTTTGGCAGTGCGTCGCCCATATCGCCCTATTGAACAGGCCGCCCCTGAGTGTTATAGTGTAGTGTTATGTTACAGTGTTATAGTGTTATAGTGTTATGGTGTAGTGTTATAGTGTTATAGTGTAGTGTTATGTTACAGTGTTATGGTGTAGTGTTATGGTGTAGTGTTATAGTGTAGTGTTATGTTACAGTGTTATAGTGTTATAGTGTTATGGTGTAGTGTTATAGTGTTATAGTGTAGTGTTATGTTACAGTGTTATGGTGTAGTGTTATAGTGTGATGGTGTAGTGTTATGGTGTAGTGTTATAGTGTAGTGTTATAGTGTTATAGTGTTACAGTGTTACGGTGTAGTGTTATAGTGTTATAGTGTTATAGTATTATGGTGTAGTGTTATAGTGTGATGGTGTAGTGTTATAGTGTGATGGTGTAGTGTTATAGTGTGATGGTGTAGTGTTATAGTGTTATGGTGTAGTGTTATGGTGTTACGGTGTAGTGTTATAGTGTTATAGTGTGATGGTGTAGTGTTATAGTGTGATGGTGTAGTGTTATAGTGTGATGGTGTAGTGTTATAGTGTGATGGTGTAGTGTTATAGTGTTATGGTGTAGTGTTATAGTGTTATGGTGTAGTGTTATAGTGTTATGGTGTAGTGTTATATTGTTATGGTGTAGTGTTATAGTGTTATGGTGTAGTGTTATATTGTTATGGTGTAGTGTTATAGTGTTATGGTTTAGTGTTATATTGTTATGGTGTAGTGTTATAGTGTTATGGTTTAGTGTTATAGTGTTATGGTGTAGTGTTATAGTGTTATGGTGTAGTGTTATATTGTTATGGTGTAGTGTTATAGTGTTATGGTGTAGTGTTATATTGTTATGGTGTAGTGTTATAGTGTTATGGTTTAGTGTTATATTGTTATGGTGTAGTGTTATAGTGTTATGGTGTAGTGTTACGTTATAGTGTTACAGTGTTACAGAGTAGTGTTATAGTGTTACAGTGTTACGGTGTAGTGTTATAGTGTTATGGTGTAGTGTTATAGTGTTATAGTGTTATGGTGTAGTGTTAGAGTGTTATAGTTTTATGGTGTAGTGTTACGTTATAGTGTTACAGTGTTACAGTGTAGTGTTATAGTGTTACGGTGTAGTGTTATAGTGTTACAGTGTTATGTTATAGTGTTATAGTGTTACGGTGTAGTGTTACAGTGTTACGTGTAGTGTTATAGTGTTATGGTGTAGTGTTATAGTGTTATAGTGTGATGGTGTAGTGTTATAGTGTGATGGTGTAGTGTTATAGTGTTATGGTGTAGTGTTATAGTGTGATGGTGTAGTGGTATAGTGTGATGGTGTAGTGTTATAGTGTGATGGTGTAGTGTTATAGTGTTACGGTGTAGTGTTATAGTGTTATAGTGTGATGGTGTAGTGTTATAGTGTGATGGTGTAGTGTTATAGTGTGATGGTGTAGTGTTATAGTGTTATGGTGTAGTGTTACAGTGTTACGGTGTAGTGTTATAGTGTTATGGTGTAGTGTTATAGTGTGATGGTGTAGTGTTACAGTGTTATAGTGTTACGTTACAGTGTTATAGTGTTATAGTGTTACGGTGTATTGTTATGGTGTAGTGTTATATTGTTATGGTTTAGTGTTGTATTGTTATGGTGTAGTGTTATAGTGTTATGGTGTAGTGTTATATTGTTATGGTGTAGTGTTATGGTGTAGTGTTACGGTGTAGTGTTGTAGCGTTACGGTGTAGTGTTATGGTGTAGTGTTATGGTGTAACACAACACAGTAGCCATTGCTAGCTAGCCAACACGACCAGCTAACTGTACTGTAGTAGCTAAATACAATATACTTGTGCTAGCTAGCCAACGTTTAATTATTGCTGCGTTATGAAAGGAACTAGACACGGACACGAATGATCTGTTTAGTGTGTTAACACACTATTGGTAGTTTGTTGTAACCAAGTATCCTTTTCCCGTTTGGCAGTGCGTCGCCCATATCGCCCTATTGAACAGGCCGCCCCTGAGTGTTATAGTGTAGTGTTATGTTACAGTGTTATAGTGTTATAGTGTTATGGTGTAGTGTTATAGTGTTATAGTGTAGTGTTATGTTACAGTGTTATGGTGTAGTGTTATGGTGTAGTGTTATAGTGTAGTGTTATGTTACAGTGTTATAGTGTTATAGTGTTATGGTGTAGTGTTATAGTGTTATAGTGTAGTGTTATGTTACAGTGTTATGGTGTAGTGTTATAGTGTGATGGTGTAGTGTTATGGTGTAGTGTTATAGTGTAGTGTTATAGTGTTATAGTGTTACAGTGTTACGGTGTAGTGTTATAGTGTTATAGTGTTATAGTATTATGGTGTAGTGTTATAGTGTGATGGTGTAGTGTTATAGTGTGATGGTGTAGTGTTATAGTGTGATGGTGTAGTGTTATAGTGTTATGGTGTAGTGTTATGGTGTTACGGTGTAGTGTTATAGTGTTATAGTGTGATGGTGTAGTGTTATAGTGTGATGGTGTAGTGTTATAGTGTGATGGTGTAGTGTTATAGTGTTATGGTGTAGTGTTATAGTGTTATGGTGTAGTGTTATAGTGTTATGGTGTAGTGTTATATTGTTATGGTGTAGTGTTATAGTGTTATGGTGTAGTGTTATATTGTTATGGTGTAGTGTTATAGTGTTATGGTTTAGTGTTATATTGTTATGGTGTAGTGTTATAGTGTTATGGTTTAGTGTTATAGTGTTATGGTGTAGTGTTATAGTGTTATGGTGTAGTGTTATATTGTTATGGTGTAGTGTTATAGTGTTATGGTGTAGTGTTATATTGTTATGGTGTAGTGTTATAGTGTTATGGTTTAGTGTTATATTGTTATGGTGTAGTGTTATAGTGTTATGGTGTAGTGTTACGTTATAGTGTTACAGTGTTACAGAGTAGTGTTATAGTGTTACAGTGTTACGGTGTAGTGTTATAGTGTTATGGTGTAGTGTTATAGTGTTATAGTGTTATGGTGTAGTGTTAGAGTGTTATAGTGTTATGGTGTAGTGTTACGTTATAGTGTTACAGTGTTACAGTGTAGTGTTACAGTGTTACGTGTAGTGTTATAGTGTTATGGTGTAGTGTTATAGTGTTATAGTGTGATGGTGTAGTGTTATAGTGTGATGGTGTAGTGTTATAGTGTTATGGTGTAGTGTTATAGTGTGATGGTGTAGTGTTATAGTGTGATGGTGTAGTGTTATAGTGTGATGGTGTAGTGTTATAGTGTTACGGTGTAGTGTTATAGTGTTATAGTGTGATGGTGTAGTGTTATAGTGTGATGGTGTAGTGTTATAGTGTGATGGTGTAGTGTTATAGTGTTATGGTGTAGTGTTACAGTGTTACGGTGTAGTGTTATAGTGTTATGGTGTAGTGTTATAGTGTGATGGTGTAGTGTTACAGTGTTATAGTGTTACGTTACAGTGTTATAGTGTTATAGTGTTACGGTGTATTGTTATGGTGTAGTGTTATATTGTTATGGTTTAGTGTTGTATTGTTATGGTGTAGTGTTATAGTGTTATGGTGTAGTGTTATATTGTTATGGTGTAGTGTTATGGTGTAGTGTTACGGTGTAGTGTTGTAGCGTTACGGTGTAGTGTTATGGTGTAGTGTTATGGTGTAACACAACACAGTAGCCATTGCTAGCTAGCCAACACGACCAGCTAACTGTACTGTAGTAGCTAAATACAATATACTTGTGCTAGCTAGCCAACGTTTAATTATTGCTGCGTTATGAAAGGAACTAGACACGGACACGAATGATCTGTTTAGTGTGTTAACACACTATTGGTAGTTTGTTGTAACCAAGTATTGGTGCTAAACTGTGTGTTATTGGATGCTAGCATGTTAGTTAGCTATGGTGTCATAGTTAGGCATCGTGGGCTGTCGTGGGTAGTTACTGTAGGTTGGCATTGTTTTCGGCGGTGCCGGGTGTAGCACGAAGCTAGCTAGCTAGCCGTTTTTCGAACAGAGTCAACACAGTAGCCATTGTGTGCTGTACTGTGGCAGCTAAATACAATATATTTGTGCTAGCTAGCCAACGTTTAATTATTGCTGCGTTATGAAAGGAACTAGACACGGACACGAATTATCTGCTTAGTGTGTTAAAACACTATTGGTGGTTTGTTGTGACCAAGTGTTGGTGCTAAACTGCGTGTTATTGGATGCTAGCACGCTAGTTAGCAATGGTGTCATAGTTAGCTAGCTGAATAAAGTGGGTTGAGTCTATTCCTTTAAACATTGAACCGCTGTGGTTCACAACAATTCTGATTTCTAAAGGTGGAAGTTGGGAGAGTTTTTGCTCGGGTGGTTCAGTGAAACAATTATAGTTTCTGAGGTGGAAGTTTTGGTGAGGGAGGCCCTGCTCTCTCCTCTCCCAGATGTTTAGTTCATTTCATTCCGATCTCCTCTGCATTATTGTAGCCATTTGCTACAGCCTGTCAACTATGCCTCTGCCTATCCCTGTTCTCTCCTCTCTGCACAGGCTACACAAACGCCTCACACCGCGTGGCTGCTGCCTCTCTAACCTGGTGGTCCCTGCACGCACCCCACACCTGGAGTTCCAGGTCTCAGGCAGCCTCTGGAACTGCCGTTCTGCTGCCAACAAAGCTGACTTCATCCCAGCCTATGCTAACCTCCAGTCCCTCGACTTCCTGGCGCTGACGGAAACATGGATTACCACTGAAAACACTGCTACTCCTACTGCTCTCTCCTCGTCTGACCATGTGTTCCCGCATACCCCGAGAGCATCTGGTCAGAGGGGTGGTGGCACAGGAATCCTCATCTCTCCCAAGTGGACATTCTCAATTTTTCCCCTAACCCACCTGTCTATCTCCTCATTTGAATTCCATGCTGTCACAGTCACTAGCCCATTTAAGCTTAATATCCTTGTCATCTATCGCCCTCCAGGTTCCCTTGGAGAGTTCATCAATGAGCTTGACGCCTTGATAAGTTCCTTTCCTGAGGATGGCTCACCCCTCAAAGTTTTGGGGGATTTCAACCTCCCTATGTCCACATTTGACTCATTTCTCTCTGCCTCCTTCTTTCCACTCCTCTCCTCTTTTGACCTCACCCTCTCACCGTCCCCCCCTACTCACAAGGCAGGCAATACGCTTGACCTCATCTTTACTAGATGCTGCTCTTCTACTAATCTCACTGCAACTCCCCTCCATGTCTCCGACCACTACTTTGTTTCCTTTTCTCTCTCGCTCTCCTCCAACACTACTCACTCTGCCCCTACACAGATGGTAATGCGCCGCCGCAACCTTCGCTCTCTCTCTCCCACTACTCTCTCCTCTTCCATCCTATCATCTCTTCCCTCTGCTCAATCCTTCTCCCTCCAATCTCCTGATTCTGCCTCCTCAACCCTCCTCTCCTCCCTTTCTGCATCCTTTGACTCTCTGTGTCCCCTATCCTCCCGGCCGGCTCGGTCCTCCCCTCCAGCTCCGTGGCTTGATGACTCATTGCGAGCTCACAGAACAGAGCTCCGGGCAGCGGAGCGGAAATGGAAGAAAACTAAACTCCCTGCCGACCTGGCATCTTTTCACTCCCTCCTCTCTACATTTTCTTCATCTGTTTCTGCTGCTAAGGCCACTTTCTACCACTCTAAATTCCAAGCATCTGCCTCTAACCCTAGGAAGCTCTTTGCCACATTTCCCCCCCCCCCCCTCCTCTCTCTCTGTGGATGACTTCGTCAACCACTTTGAAAAGAAGGTTGACGACATCCGATCCTCGTTTGTTAAGTCTAATGACACTGCTGGTCCTACTCACACTGCCCTACCCTATGCTTTGACTTCTTTCTCCCCTCTCTCTCCAGATAAAATCCTGCGACTTGTGACTGCAGGCCGCCCAACAACCTGCCCGCTTGACCCCATCCCCTCCTCTCTTCTCCAGACCATCTCCGGTGACCTTCTCCCCTACCTCACCTCGCTGATCAACTCATCCTTGACCGCTGGCCATGTCCCTTCCGTCTTCAAGAGAGCGAGAGTTGCTCCCCTTCTCAAAAAACCAACACTCGATCCCACTGATGTCAACAACTACAGACCAGTATCCCTTCTTTCTTTTCTTTCCAAAACTATTGAGCGTGCCGTCTTTAGCCAACTCTCTTGCTATCTCTCTCAGAATGACCTTCTTGATCCAAACCAGTCAGGTTTCAGGACTGGTCATTCAACTGAGACTGCTCTTCTCTGTGTCACGGAGGCTCTCCGCACTGCTAAAGCTAACTCTCTCTCCTCTGCTCTTGTCCTTCTAGACCTGTCTGCTGCCTTTGATACTGTGAACCATCAGATCCTCCTCTCCACCCTCTCCGAGCTGGGCATCTCCGGCGCGGCTCACTCCTGGATTGCGTCCTACCTGACCGGTCGCTCCTACCAAGTGGCGTGGCGAGAAGCTGTCTCCGCACCACGTGCTCTCACCACTGGTGTCCCCCAGGGCTCAGTTCTAGGCCCTCTCCTTTTCTCCCTATACACCAAGTCACTTGGCTCTGTCATATCCTCACATGGCCTCTCCTATCATTGCTACGCTGACGATACACAACTAATCTTCTCCTTTCCCCCTTCTGATAACCAGGTGGCGAATCGCATCTCTGCATGTCTGGCAGACATATCAGTATGGATGACGGATCACCACCTCAAGCTGAACCCTGGCAAGACGGAGCTGCTCTTCCTCCCGGGGAAGGACTGCCCGTTCCATGATCTCGCCATCACGGTTGACAACTCCGTTGTGTCCTCCTCCCAGAGTGCGAAGAGCCTTGGCGTGACCCTGGACAACACCCTGTCGTTCTCCGCTAACATCAAGGCGGTGACCCGCTCCTGCAGGTTCATGCTCTACAACATTCGGAGAGTACGACCCTGCCTTACACAGGAAGCGGCACAGGTCCTAATCCAGGCACTTGTCATCTCCCGTCTGGATTACTGCAACTCGCTGTTGGCTGGCCTCCCTGCCTGTGCCATTAAACCCCTACAACTCATCCAGAATGCCGCAGCCCGTCTGGTGTTCAACCTTCCCAAGTTCTCTCACGTCACCCCCCTCCTCCGCACACTCCACTGGCTTCCAGTTGAAGCTCGCATCCGTTACAAGACCATGGTGCTTGCCTATGGAGCAGTGAGGGGAACGGCACCTCTGTACCTTCGGGCTCTGATCAGTCCCTACACCCAAACGAGGGCATTGCGTTCATCCACCTCTGGCCTGCTGGCTCCCCTTCCTCTGCGGAAGCATAGTTCCCGCTCAGCCCAGTCAAAACTGTTCGCTGCTCTGGCACCCCAATGGTGGAACAAGCTCCCTCACGACGCCAGGACAGCGGAGTCACTCACCACCTTCCGGAGACATTTGAAACCCCACCTCTTTAAGGAATACCTGGGATAGGATAAAGTCATCCTTCTACCCCCCCCCCCCAAAATTGTAAAGTGGTTATCCCACTGGATATAGGGTGAATGCACCAATTTGTGAGTCGCTCTGGATAAGAGCGTCTGCTAAATGACGTAAATATGCCCTTGAGCAAGGCACTTAACCCTACTTGCTCCTGTAAGTCGCTCTGGATAAGAGCGTCTGCTAAATGACTAAAATGTAAATGTAAATGTAGTGTTATAGTGTTACAGTGTTATGTTATGATGTAGTGTTACAGTGTTATGGTGTAGTGTTATGGTGTAGTGTTATAGTGTAGTGTTATAGTGTTATGGTGTAGTGTTATAGTGATATGATGAAGTGTTATAGTGTTAAAGTGTTACGGTGTAGTGTTACAGTGTGATGGTGTAGTGTTATAGTGTTATAGTGTTATGGTGTAGTGTTAGAGTGTTATAGTGTTATGGTGTAGTGTTACGTTATAGTGTTACAGTGTTACAGTGTAGTGTTATAGTGTTACAGTGTTACGGTGTAGTGTTATAGTGTTATGGTGTAGTGTTATAGTGTTATGGTGTAGTGTTATAGTGTTATGGTGTAGTGTTATAGTGTGATGGTGTAGTATTATAGTGTTATGGTGTAGTGTTATAGTGTTACGTTATAGTGTTATAGTGTTATAGTGTTACGGTGTAGTGTTATAGTGTTATGGTGTAGTGTTATAGTGTTATGGTGTAGTGTTATAGTGATATGATGAAGTGTTATAGTGTTATGGTGTAGTGTTATAGTGTTATGGTGTAGTGTTATAGTGTTACGTTACAGTGTTATAGTGTTATAGTGTAGTGTTATAGTGTGATGGTGTAGTATTATAGTGTTATGGTGTAGTGTTATAGTGTTACGTTATAGTGTTATAGTGTTATAGTGTTACGGTGTAGTGTTATAGTGTTATGGTGTAGTGTTATAGTGTTATGGTGTAGTGTTATAGTGTTACGTTACAGTGTTATAGTGTTATAGTGTAGTGTTATAGTGTGATGGTGTAGTATTATAGTGTTACGTTATAGTGTTATAGTGTTATAGTGTTACGGTGTAGTGTTATAGTGTTACGGTGTAGTGTTATAGTGTTATGGTGTAGTGTTATAGTGTTACGTTATAGTGTTATAGTGTTATAGTGTTACGGTGTAGTGTTATAGTGTTATGGTGTAGTGTTATAGTGTTATGGTGTAGTGTTATGGTGTAGTGTTACGGTGTAGTGTTATAGTGTTATGGTGTAGTGTTATGTTATAGAGTTATAGTGTAGTAGTGTACTAGTGTTATAGTGTTCTAGTGTAGTAGTGTTATGTTCTAGTGTTCTAGTGTTTTATACTTATTAGGAGTCCTCTAGATATAGAACTGCACACACACACACACACACACGCTAACACATGCACTCTACCCACACGTACATATGGATTTTGTATTGTAGATACAGTATGTTGTAGAATAGCAGAGCAGGAACTAATGGGGATCCATAATAAACCCCAGGAAGAGTAGCTGCTGCCTTGGCAGGAACTAATGGGGATCCATAATAAACCCCAGGAAGAGTAGCTGCTGCCTTGGCAGGAACTAATGGGGATCCATAATAAACCCCAGGAAGAGTAGCTGCTGCCTTGGCAGGAACTAATGGGGATCCATAATAAACCCCAGGAAGAGTAGCTGCTGCCTTGGCAGGAACTAATGGGGATCCATAATAAACCCCAGGAAGAGTAGCTGCTGCCTTGGCAGGAACTAATGGGGATCCATAATAAACCCCAGGAAGAGTAGCTGCTGCCTTGGCAGGAACTAATGGGGATCCATAATAAACCCCGGGAAGAGTAGCTGCTGCCTTGGCAGGAACTAATGGGGATCCATAATAAACCCCGGGAACAGTAGCTGCTGCCTTGGCAGGAACTAATGGGGATCCATAATAAACCCCAGGAAGAGTAGCTGCTGCCTTGGCAGGAACTAATGGGGATCCATAATAAACCCCAGGAAGAGTAGCTGCTGCCTTGGCAGGAACTAATGGGGATCCATAATAAACCCCAGGAAGAGTAGCTGCTGCCTTGGCAGGAACTAATGGGGATCCATAATAAACCCCAGGAAGAGTAGCTGCTGCCTTGGCAGGAACTAATGGGGATCCATAATAAACCCCAGGAAGAGTAGCTGCTGCCTTGGCAGGAACTAATGGGGATCCATAATAAACCCCAGGAAGAGTAGCTGCTGCCTTGGCAGGAACTAATGGGGATCCATAATAAACCCCAGGAAGAGTAGCTGCTGCCTTGGCAGGAACTAATGGGGATCCATAATAAACCTCAGGAAGAGTAGCTGCTGCCTTGGCAGGAACTAATGGGGATCCATAATAAACCCCAGGAAGAGTAGCTGCTGCCTTGGCAGGAACTAATGGGGATCCATAATAAACCCCAGGAAGAGTAGCTGCTGCCTTGGCAGGAACTAATGGGGATCCATAATAAACCCCAGGAAGAGTAGCTGCTGCCTAGGCAGGAACTAATGGGGATCCATAATAAACCCCAGGAAGAGTAGCTGCTGCCTTGGCAGGAACTAATGGGGATCCATAATAAACCCCAGGAAGAGTAGCTGCTGCCTTGGCAGGAACTAATGGGGATCCATAATAAACCCCAGGAAGAGTAGCTGCTGCCTTGGCAGGAACTAATGGGGATCCATAATAAACCCCAGGAAGAGTAGCTGCTGCCTTGGCAGGAACTAATGGGGATCCATAATAAACCCCAGGAAGAGTAGCTGCTGCCTTGGCAGGAACTAATGGGGATCCATAATATACCCCAGGAAGAGTAGCTGCTGCCTTGGCAGGAACTAATGGGGATCCATAATAAACCCCAGGAAGAGTAGCTGCTGCCTTGGCAGGAACTAATGGGGATCCATAATAAACCCCAGGAAGAGTAGCTGCTGCCTTGGCAGGAACTAATGGGGATCCATAATAAACCACAGGAAGAGTAGCTGCTGCCTTGGCAGGAACTAATGGGGATCCATAATAAACCCCAGGAAGAGTAGCTGCTGCCTTGGCAGGAACTAATGGGGATCCATAATAAACCCCAGGAAGAGTAGCTGCTGCCTTGGCAGGAACTAATGGGGATCCATAATAAACCCCAGGAAGAGTAGCTGCTGCCTTGGCAGGAACTAATGGGGATCCATAATAAACCCCAGGAAGAGTACCTGCTGCCTTGACAGGAACTAATGGGGATCCCTAATAGATACAAATACACACAGTAAGGAACTAAAGATGTTTAAAAGAAGGAAATGAACAGAAGATGTTTAAAAGAAGAAGATGAACAGAAGATGAGCTAAATGAATAAATGGAATGTTCTTTTAGAAAAGGATACCCTTTCAGCTGAGGAAGAAACAGATTTGAATACATCTGGAATAGAACTAGATCAAACTGGTTGAGCTTTAATAGAACTAGATCAAACTGGTTGAGCTTTAATAGAACTAGATCAAACTGGTTGAGCTTTATTAGAACTAGATCAAACTGGTTGAGCTTTATTAGAACTAGATCAAACTGGTTGAGCTTTATTAGAACTAGATCAAACTGGTTGAGCTTTATTAGAACTAGATCAAACTGGTTGAGCTTTATTAGAACTAGATCAAACTGGTTGAGGCCAGTGTGTCCTCATGTGTCTTCATAGAGACCAGTGTGTCCTCATGTGTCTTCATAGAGACCAGTGTGTCTTCATGTGTCTTCATAGAGACCAGTGTGTCCTCATGTGTCTTCATAGAGACCAGTGTGTCCTCATGTGTCTTCATAGAGACCAGTGTGTCCTCATGCGTCTTCATAGAGACCAGTGTGTCTTCATGTGTCTTCATAGAGACCAGTGTGTCCTCATGTGTCTTCATAGAGACAAGTGTGTCCTCATGTGTCTTCATAGAGACCAGTGTGTCTTCATGTGTCTTCATAGAGACCAGTGTGTCCTCATGTGTCTTCATAGAGACCAGTGTGTCTTCATGTGTCTTCATAGAGACCAGTGTGTCTTCATGTGTCTTCATAGAGACCAGTGTGTCCTCATGTGTCTTCATAGAGACCAGTGTGTCCTCATGCGTCTTCATAGAGACCAGTGTGTCTTCATGTGTCTTCATAGAGACCAGTGTGTCCTCATGTGTCTTCATAGAGACCAGTGTGTCCTCATGTGTCTTCATAGAGACCAGTGTGTCTTCATGTGTCTTCATAGAGACCAGTGTGTCCTCATGTGTCTTCATAGAGACCAGTGTGTCTTCATGTGTCTTCATAGAGACCAGTGTGTCCTCATGTGTCTTCATAGAGACCAGTGTGTCCTCATGTGTCTTCATAGAGACCAGTGTGTCTTCATGTGTCTTCATAGAGACCAGTGTGTCTTCATGTGTCTTCATAGAGACCAGTGTGTCTTCATGTGTCTTCATAGAGACCAGTGTGTCCTCATGTGTCTTCATAGAGACCAGTGTGTCTTCATGTGTCTTCATAGAGACCAGTGTGTCTTCATGTGTCTTCATAGAGACCAGTGTGTCTTCATGTGTCTTCATAGAGACCAGTGTGTCCTCATGTGTCTTCATAGAGACCAGTGTGTCTTCATGTGTCTTCATAGAGACCAGTGTGTCCTCATGCGTCTTCATAGAGACCAGTGTGTCCTCGTGTCTTCATAGAGACCAGTGTGTATATACAGACCATTCAAAAGTTTGGACTCATTCAAGGGTTTTACGTTATTTTTACAATTTTCTACATTGTAGAATAATAGTGAAGACATCAAAACTATGAAATAACGGGAGGATCTTGTCAGTGATCTCAAGGCAGCTGGGACCATAGTCACCAAGAAAACAATTGGTAACACACTACGCCGTGAAGGACTGAAATCCTGCAGCGCCCACAAGGTCCCCCTGCTCAAGAAAGCACATATACAGGGCCATCTGAAGTTTGCCAATGAACATCTGAATGATTCAGAGGAGAACTGGGTGAAAGTGTTGTGGTCAGATTAGACCAAAATCAAGCTCTTTGGCATCAACTCAACTCGCCGTGTTTGGAGGAGGAGGAATGCTGCCTATGTCCCCAAGAACACCCATCCCCACCGTCAAACATGGAGGTGGAAACATTATGCTTTGGGGGTGTTTTTCTGCTAAGGGGACAGGACAACTTCACCGCATCAAAGGGACGATGGACGGGGCCATGTACCGTCAAATCTTGGGTGAGAACCTCCTTCCCTCAGCCAGGGCATTGAAAATGGGTCGTGGATTTTCCAGCATGACAGTGACCCAAAACACACGGCCAAGGCAACAAAGGAGTGGCTCAAGAAGAAGCACATTAAGGTCCTGGAGTGGCCTAGCCAGTGTCCAGACCTTAATCCCATAGAAAATCTGAGGGAGCTGAAAGTTCGAGTTGCCAAACATCAGCCTCGAAACCTTAATAACTTGGAGAAGATCTGCAAAGAGGAGTGGGACAAAATCCCTCCTGAGATGTGTGCAAACCTGGTGGCCAACTACAAGAAACGTCTGACATCTGATTGCCAACAAGGGTTTTGCCACCAAGTACTAAGTCATGTTTCGCAGAGGGGTCAAATACTTATTTCCCTCATTAAAATGCAAATCAATTCATAACATTTTTGACATGCGTTTTTCTGGATTTTGTTGTTTTTATTCTGTCTCTCACTGTTCAAATAAACCTACCATTAAAATTATAGACTGATCATGTCTTTGTCAGTTGGCAAACGTACAAAATCAGCAGGGGATCAAATACTTTTTTCCCCTCACTGTATATCTACAGTATCTCACAAAAGTGAGTACACCCCTCACATTTTTGTAAATATTTGAGTATATATTTTAATGTGACAACACTGAAGAAATGACACTTTGCTACAATGTAAAGTAGTGAGTGTACAGCTTGTATAACAGTGTACATTTGTCCCCTCAAAATAACTCAACACACAGCCATTAATGTCTAAACTGCTGGCAACAAAAGTGAGTACACACCTTAGTGAAAATGTCCAAATTTGGCCCAAAGTGTCAATATTTTGTGTGGCCACCATCATTTTCCAGCACTGCCTACATGACTGTTTTGCTAGCACAGACTGGAACATGTTCCGGGATTTTTCAGATAGCATTGAGGAGTACACCACATCAGTCACTGGCTTCATCAATAAGTGCATCGATGATGTCGTCCCCACAGTGACCATACGTACATACCCCAACCAGAAGCCATGGATTACAGGAAACATCTGCACTGAGCTAAAGGGTAGAGCTGCCGCTTTCAAGGAGCGGGAATCTAACCCGGACGCTTATAAGAAATCCCGCTATGCCCTCCGACGAACCATCAAACAGGCAAAGAGTCAATACAGGACTAAGATTGAATCGTACTACACCGGCTCTGACGCTCGTCGGATGTGGCAGGGCTTGAAAACTATTACAGACTACAAAGGGAAGCACAGCCGCAAGCTGCCCAGTGACACAAGACTTCCAGACGAGCTAAACCATTTCTATGCTCACTTCGAGGCAAACAACACTGAAGCATGCATGAGAACACCAGCTGTTCCGGATGACTATGTGTTCACGCTCTCCGTAGCCGATGCGAGTAAGACTTTTAAGCAGGTCATCATTCACAAGGCCGCAGGGCCAGACGGATTACCAGGACGTGTACTCCGAGCATGGTCAAATACTTATTTCCCTCATTAAAATGCAAATCAATTTATAACATTTTTGACATGCGTTTTTCTGGATTCTTTTGTTGTTATTCTGTCTCTCACTGTTCAAATAAACCTACCATTAAAATTATAGACTGCTCATTTCTTTGTCAGTGGGCAAACGTACAAAATCAGCAGGGGATCAAATACTTTTTTCCCTCACTGTAGCTATCTTAAGATGAATGCACTACCTGTAAATCTCTCTGGATAAGAGCGTCTGCTAAATGACTCACTAACTGTAAGTCTCTCTGGATAAGAGCGTCTGCTAAATGACTAAAATGTAAATGTGTGTGTGAATACATACCAGTGTGTGTCTTCATGTGTTCATCAAAGTACTGCTTCATGTTGAAGTCTTTGCCACACCACTGGCACATGAACTGCTTGTGTCCGATGTGGATGGACATGTGGGATCGCAGCTGATATTTATACTGGAACCGCTCATTACAGTTCTGGAATACACACACACAATTTATCACTATTATTTGGTTTCAATGTAAGTACTGTAGTGTACAGTGTAGTGATGGTACTGTAGTGTACAGTGTAGTGATGGTACTGTAGTGTACAGTGTGGTGATGGTACTGTAGTGTACAGTGTAGTGATGGTACTGTAGTGTACAGTGTGGTGATGGTACTGTAGTGTACAGTGTAGTGATGGTACTGTAGTGTACAGTGTGGTGATGGTACTGTAGTGTACAGTGTGGTGATGGTACTGTAGTGTACAGTGTGGTGATGGTACTGTAGTGTACAGTGTGGTGATGGTACTCTAGTGTACAGTGTGGTGATGGTACTGTAGTGTACAGTGTGGTGATGGTACTGTAGTGTACAGTGTGGTGATGGTACTGTAGTGTACAGTGTGGTGATGGTACTGTAGTGTACAGTGTGGTGATGGTACTGTAGTGTACAGTGTAGTGATGGTGCTGTAGTGTACAGTGTGGTGATGGTGCTGTAGTGTACAGTGTGGTGATGGTACTGTAGTGTACAGTGTGGTGATGGTACTCTAGTGTACAGTGTGGTGATGGTACTCTAGTGTACAGTGTGGTGATGGTACTGTAGTGTACAGTGTGGTGATGGTACTGTAGTGTACAGTGTGGTGATGGTACTGTAGTGTACAGTGTGGTGATGGTACTGTAGTGTACAGTGTGATGATGGTACTGTAGTGTACAGTGTGGTGATGGTACTCTAGTGTACAGTGTGGTGATGGTACTGTAGTGTACAGTGTAGTGATGGTACTGTAGTGTACAGTGTGGTGATGGTACTGTAGTGTACAGTGTGGTGATGGTACTGTAGTGTACAGTGTGGTGATGGTACTGTAGTGTACAGTGTAGTGATGGTACTGTAGTGTACAGTGTGGTGATGGTACTGTAGTGTACAGTGTGGTGATGGTACTGTAGTGTACAGTGTGGTGATGGTACTGTAGTGTACAGTGTGGTGATGGGTGCAGTGTGGTGATGGTACTGTAGTGTACAGTGTGGTGATGGTACTGTAGTGTACAGTGTGGTGATGGTACTGTAGTGTACAGTGTGGTGATGGTACTGTAGTGTAATGTATGGTGATGGGTAAAGGTGATTTGAGAAGGGCTTTCCAACCTCACACTTGAAGGGCTTCTCTCCAGAGTGTTGTAGAGAGTGAACCTTTAGGGACATGCCGCGCTTGAATGACTTCCCACACGTCTCACAGGTGAACGGCATGTCCTTGGTGTGGGCTAGACAGACAAACAGACAGACAGTCAGTCAGTCAGAGAGAACTATCACTATCATCCTGATTGGCTGCATCACCGCCTGGTATGGCAACTGCTTGGCCTCCGACAGCAAGGCACTACAGAGGGTAGTGCGTACGGCCCAGTACATCACTGGGGCCAAGCTTCCTGCCATCCAGGACCTCTATACCAGGCGGTGTCAGAGGAAGGCCCTAAAAATGGTCAAAGACTCCAGCCACCCTAGTCATAGACTGTTCTCTCTGCTACCGCACGGCAAGCGGTACCGGTGAGAACAGCTTCTACCCTTAACAGCTTCTAACCCCAAGACTCCTGAACAGCTAATCAAATGGCTAGACACCCAGACCCATCCACCCCTCAGTCTCCATCCACCCAGACCCATCCACCCCTCAGTCCCCATCCACCCCTCAGTCCCCATCCACCCCTCAGTCTCCATCCACCCAGACCCATCCACCCCTCAGTCTCCATCCACCCCTCAGTCGCCATCCACCCCTCAGTCTCCATCCACCCCTCAGTCTCCATCCACCCAGACCCATCCACCCCTCAGTCTCCATCCACCCCTCAGTCTCCATCCACCCCTCAGTCGCCATCCACCCCTCAGTCTCCATCCACCCCTCAGTCTCCATCCACCCAGACCCATCCACCCCTCAGTCTCCATCCACCCCTCAGTCGCCATCCACCCCTCAGTCTCCATCCACCCAGACCCATCCACCCCTCAGTCTCCATCCACCCCTCAGTCTCCATCCACCCAGACCCATCCACCCCTCAGTCTCCATCCACCCCTCAGTCTCCATCCACCCCTCAGTCGCCATCCACCCCTCAGTCTCCATCCACCCCTCAGTCTCCATCCACCCAGACCCATCCACCCCTCAGTCTCCATCCACCCCTCAGTCTCCATCCACCCCTCAGTCTCCATCCACCCCTCAGTCGCCATCCACCCCTCAGTCTCCATCCACCCAGACCCATCCACCCCTCAGTCTCCATCCACCCCTCAGTCTCCATCCACCCCTCAGTCTCCATCCACCCCTCAGTCTCCATCCACCCCTCAGTCTCCATCCACCCCTCAGTCCCCATCCACCCATCAGTCTCCATCCACCCCTCAGTCCCCATCCACCCCTCAGTCTCCATCCACCCCTCAGTCTCCATCCACCCCTCAGTCTCCATCCACCCCTCAGTCTCCATCCACCCCTCAGTCTCTATCCACCCAGACCCATCCACCCCTCAGTCTCCATCCACCCCTCAGTCTCCATCCACCCCTCAGTCTCCATCCACCCCTCAGTCTCCATCCACCCCTCAGTCTCCATCCCTCAGTCTCCATCCACCCCTCAGTCTCCATCCACCCCTCAGTCGCCATCCACCCAGACACATCCACCCCTCAGTCTCCATCCACCCCTCAGTCCCCATCCACCCCTCAGTCCCCATCCACTCCTCAGTCTCCATCCACCCCTCAGTCTCCATCCACCCCTCAGTCTCCATCCACCCCTCAGTCTCCATCCACCCAGACCCATCCACCCCTCAGTCTCCATCCACCCGCCCGTATCCTCCCTTCCCCCCCGAAGAAAGCATCCCTCCCAAATGTATAAATTGATGGTTCGATTACGGGATGCCAAGCTCATATTTTTCCATATTCTATTCCAGTTAAAGTGTGGTTCAGATTAAATTTGATCTGTGGACTATATTTTTTTAATGGCTAGCTCAGAATTTGAATCTCACTTTGTAACAAAATAAAATGTGAACTTTTGGTGTGTGTTTTTCTGGGGTGTGGGTGTGTGTTTTTGGGGTGTGGGTGTGTGTTTTTGGGGTGTGGGTGTGTTTTTCTGGGGTGTGGGTGTGTTTTTCTGGGGTGTGGGTCTGTGTTTCTGGGGTGTGGGTCTGTGTTTCTGGGGTGTGGGTGTGTTTTTCTGGGGTGTGGGTCTGTGTTTTTGGGGTGTGGGTGTGTTTTTCTGGGGTGTGGGTCTGTGTTTTTGGGGTGTGGGTGTGTGTTTGGGGTGTGGGTGTGTGTTTTGGGGGGGGGGGGGGGGGGGTGTGAGTGAGTGCATGTGTGCTAAGGTGTGGAGAATCAGAGCAGGTGGTCAGTCCAGTTCAAGTGTTCCGCAGTCTGATGGCTCGTAGATGGAAACTGTCTCCGAGGCTGTTAGTTTCAGACGTCATACTCTGGTACCGTCTGCCCGACACTAAGGGAGAGAACAGCTTGTGGTTGGGGTGGTTGATGCTGCTCCGCTTCCTCTGGCAACGTTTTAAGTAGATGTCCTGGATGTGTGGGAGGGTCAGAACAGTAGTCTAATGTTATAGAAGGGAGGGTCAGAACAGTAGTCTAATGTTATAGAAGGGAGGGTCAGAACAGTAGTCTAATGTTATAGAAGGGAGGGTCAGAACAGTAGTCTAATGTTATAGAAGGGAGGGTCAGAACAGTAGTCTAATGTTATAGAAGGGAGGGTCAGAACAGTAGTCTAATGTTATAGAAGGGAGGGTCAGAACAGTAGTCTAATGTTATAGAAGGGAGGGTCAGAACAGTAGTCTAATGTTATAGAAGGGAGGGTCAGAACAGTAGTCTAATGTTATAGAAGGGAGGGTCAGAACAGTAGTCTAATGTTATAGAAGGGAGGGTCAGAACAGTAGTCTAAGGTTATAGAAGGGAGGGCCAGAACAGTAGTCTAATGTTATAGAAGGGAGGGTCAGAACAGTAGTCTAATGTTATAGAAGGGAGGGTCAGAACAGTAGTCTAATGTTATAGAAGGGAGGGTCAGAACAGTAGTCTAATGTTATAGAAGGGAGGGTCAGAACAGTAGTCTAATGTTATAGAAGGGAGGGTCAGAACAGTAGTCTAATGTTATAGAAGGGAGGGTCAGAACAGTAGTCTAATGTTATAGAAGGGAGGCTCAGAACAGTAGTCTAATGTTATAGAAGGGAGGGTCAGAACAGTAGTCTAATGTTATAGAAGGGAGGGTCAGAACAGTAGTCTAATGTTATAGAAGGGAGGGTCAGAACAGTAGTCTAATGTTATAGAAGGGAGGGTCAGAACAGTAGTCTAATGTTATAGAAGGGAGGGTCAGAACAGTAGTCTAATGTTATAGAAGGGAGGGCCAGAACAGTAGTCTGTTATAGAAGGGAGGGTCAGAACAGTAGTCTAATGTTATAGAAGGGAGGGTCAGAACAGTAGTCTAATGTTATAGAAGGGAGGGTCAGAACAGTAGTCTAATGTTATAGAAGGGAGGGTCAGAACAGTAGTCTAATGTTATAGAAGGGAGGGTCAGAACAGTAGTCTAATGTTATAGAAGAGAGGGTCAGAACAGTAGTCTAATGTTATAGAAGGGAGGGTCAGAACAGTAGTCTAATGCTATAGAAGGGAGGGTCAGAACAGTAGTCTAATGTTATAGAAGGGAGGGTCAGAACAGTAGTCTAATATTATAGAAGGGAGGGTCAGAACAGTAGTCTAATGTTATAGAAGGGAGGGTCAGAACAGTAGTCTAATGTTATAGAAGGGAGGGTCAGAACAGTAGTCTAATGTTATAGAAGGGAGGGTCAGAACAGTAGTCTAATGTTATAGAAGGGAGGGTCAGAACAGTAGTCTAATGTTATAGAAGGGAGGGTCAGAACAGTAGTCTAATGTTATAGAAGGGGGGACCAGAACAGTAGTCTAATGTTATAGATGGGAGGGTCAGAACAGTAGTCTAATGTTATAGAAGGGAGGGTCAGAACAGTAGTCTAATGTTATAGAAGGGAGGGTCAGAACAGTAGTCTAATGTTATAGAAGGGAGGGTCAGAACAGTAGTCTAATGTTATAGAAGGGAGGGTCAGAACAGTAGTATAATGTTATAGAAGGGAGGGTCAGAACAGTCAGTAGTCTAATGTTATAGAAGGGAGGGTCAGAACAGTAGTCTAATGTTATAGAAGGGAGGGTCAGAACAGTAGTCTAATGTTATAGAAGGGAGGGTCAGAACAGTAGTCTAATGTTATAGAAGGGAGGGCCAGAACAGTAGTCTAATGTTATAGAAGGGAGGGTCAGAACAGTAGTCTAATGTTATAGAAGGGAGGGTCAGAACAGTAGTCTAATGTTATAGAAGGGAGGGTCAGAACAGTAGTCTAATGTTATAGAAGGGAGGGTCAGAACAGTAGTCTAATGTTATAGAAGGGAGGGTCAGAACAGTAGTCTAATGTTATAGAAGGGAGGGTCAGAACAGTAGTCTAATGTTATAGAAGGGAGGGTCAGAACAGTAGTCTAATGCTATAGAAGGGAGGGTCAGAACAGTAGTCTAATGTTATAGAAGGGAGGGTCAGAACAGTAGTCTAATGTTATAGAAGGGAGGGCCAGAACAGTAGTCTAATGCTATAGAAGGGAGGGTCAGAACAGTAGTCTAATGTTATAGAAGGGAGGGTCAGAACAGTAGTCTAATGTTATAGAAGGGAGGGTCAGAACAGTAGTCTAATGTTATAGAAGGGAGGGTCAGAACAGTAGTCTAATGTTATAGAAGGGAGGATCAGAACAGTAGTCTAATGTTATAGAAGGGAGGGTCAGAACAGTAGTCTAATGTTATAGAAGGGAGGGTCAGAACAGTAGTCTAATGTTATAGAAGGGAGGGTCAGAACAGTAGTCTAATGTTATAGAAGGGAGGGTCAGAACAGTAGTATAATGTTATAGAAGGGAGGGTCAGAACAGTAGTCTAATGTTTGGGAAAGACTTGGTGAAGTGGTAAAACAGGAGGATAGCAGTGCTGCTTTGTTGTGCGTGATGATTGTCATTAAACAATTTGTTGATGTATTATTGCATTTTCTCCCCGGTCCCTAAACGTCTTTGCTGCGCAAGAGAAGCATAGATGAAAGAGAAAAAAATGCAGCAATTTATGACATTATTCTGGTGAGCAGGGGTTTATTTAGTATATTAAGAGTCAGTGTGGAGGAGGTATTGTTGCCAATCCTCACAGCCTGTGGTCTGTCCGTCAGGAAGTCCAGGATCCAGTTGCAGAGGGTGGTGTCCAGACCCAGGGCTCTGAGCTTGGAGGGAACATTAGTGTTGAATGTTGAACTGTAGTTAATGAACAGCATTCTACGTAGGTGTTCCTCTGGTCCAGATGTGTTATGGCCGTGTGAATAGCGATGGAAATGGCATCTTCCATGGATCTGTTGGAGCGGTGGGCAGATTGGAGTGGTTCCAGTGTGCCTGGTATGATGGCCTTGATGTGGGTCATGACCAGCCTCTCAAAGCACTTCATGATGACAGAGGTGAGTACGACGGGGCGATAGCCATTTGGGCATGTCACCTTTGTTTTCTTGGTCTCCTTGAAGCAAGTGGGGACTCCATCCTGGGACAGGTTGAGATGTCCGAGAAGATGCCCGCCAGCGGACACTTTGAGGACATGGCCAGGGATGCCATCTGGGCCGGCGGCTTTGTGAATATTCACTATTTTCAGCCTTGGAGAGCGTAGGCACCTGGTCGTTCAGAGCAGCAAGAGCCTGGTGTTACTATGATGTTACCATGGTGATAGTACTCACCCACCGTTACTATGACGTTACCATGGTGATAGTACTCACCCACCGTTACTATGACGTTACCATGGTGATAGTACTCACCCACCGTTACTATGATGTTACCATGGTGATAGTACTCACCGACCGTTACTATGATGTTACCATGGTGATAGTACTCACCCACCGTTACTATGACATTATCATGGTGATAGTACTCACCCTCTGTTACTATGTTACCATGGTGATAGTACTCACCGACCGTTACTATGATGTTACCATGGTGATAGTACTCACCGACCGTTACTATGATGTTACCATGGTGATAGTACTCACCGGCCATTACTATGATGTTACCATGGTGATAGTACTCACCAACCGTTACTATGATGTTACCATGGTGATAGTACTCACCAACCGTTACTATGATGTTACCATGGTGATAGTACTCACCCACCGCTACTATGATGTTACCATGGTGATAGTACTCACCGACCATTACTATGATGTTACCATGGTGTTAGTACTCACCGACCATGTGCTTCCTGACGTGGGCCATGGTGTAGAACTTCTTCTCACAGATCTCACAGCAGAACTTCTTCTCAGCATAACCGTGGACGATCTTGTTGTGTTCATGGAGAGACCAGAGCTTCTTAAAAGCCTTGCCACACGTTGCACACTGAAACACACACACTAATTCAACTCAGTGGAGGCCAACATTTAAAGTCACTTCATGATTTCAGTTGAAATGAAGGAAAAACTGAAGTATATTCCATCACATGATTAACAGGCACCGTGTTCTCCTCATCTATTGAATATGAAGGACATCTCTACATCCACTTTAAAACACATTACAGGACAAAGAGAGGTAGATGACTTTCAAAGTGATTGGAAGGCTTCTGTGTTATTAATCCCTGCAAAAAAGCTTCCATAGGAATGCCTGTCATTAAAACATAGAACTAATCATAATGGGGGGAATTCCGACCCGAGATGAGAGCACGTAAATGGACGGAATTCCCTTTGATGCACCTTTCTCTCCACGTGTATTCTGACCTTGAACCTAAGCATGAGAATATCATGCTATTCACCCGCTATTCGTTTGGGGAGGAGATCAAACAAATGAAGGTGTGGTGGAGGTGTGTTTAGAGATAAACTGTATTCTGAATTTGACACTTATTCCCTAATAATTCCACCATCTTTACGCGTGATGAAACCATGAGAAAGGCCTAGCGAGCCTGTCGGTTCCAAGTGGAAAAACATCTAACATCTATTTTTTCAGATGGAGAATATTGTTATTTCTATGCACTGTGATTTATAGATTGATAAGAGCTATTGATATTGATGAGTAAGCCGTT